>NW_003549537.1:1443-5567 GCF_000090795.2 Amphimedon queenslandica | reverse complement strand
CAATGACACAGGCAAAATGGATTGTATAGTACAATAAAGCTGGGTTAGCTCTCTCCATGCGCTTGGGTGTCTCTTTAGAGCAAGGTCCTAGAGTCTTGTCTTGTTAACTGTACAAAATTCTTATTTTGATATGAAGCAATTTTAGCCTCTAGTTTGTTTTCAGAACTAAACGTGTCACCAAAAATAATGTCTGCCTTCATCGCCATTTTATCACAGTTGGTCATGGTAAGAAGTTCACTCGCATGCGCAGTTGACTTCCACAGAATGGATAGCCTTACAAAATGCCTCCCGCTTCCAGATGGATAGCCACTTCATGCAAAGTATTGCTATAATTGATTTCACCACCTTGCAAGTACAACTTGGTCATTATTGAGACTTGTAAAGATAATCACATACCTTTTAATGCTTCTAAAGAAGTCTTTAGACAAAGTCTCTATGCTCTCTTGCTGGTACAAAGCTTTAACGTTGGCCCAAGTGTAAGCCACCATTTTGCTTGCCATGACCGCACCCACTCACATAAAGGAGCGTGGGCAGGTGGTTCCTAAGGCTTGTTATTTGTCTAATACAACATGTGCAGAAGAACTGTGAGTGTGGACATACAAATACATGCATATATATATATATATATATATATAGATAGCGCAACAGTGAATGCAGTTATAGCCCCCAGGTCATTAATAATAATAATAATAATAATAATAATAGTAGTAGTAGCAGTAGTACATAATAATTAATAATAAAAAATGAAGGTAAAAAATAGCATATAAGGCATTACAACAGGATTTTTAATGATATGTTATGGATGACGTTAAAAACAGGCAGTGAAATTATGGCTTTCTTGTTACCTGCAAGAGATAGAAGTACGTTTACATGATGATAAAGCCAAAAATGGTACTGCAATGAGTGTTCAAAAACAGTAGCAGAACAATATAGACATTTTCTTTCACTATAGAGGTTTCAAGAGAATATAGAACAAAGTTTATGCCAGGACTGTACCCTTTGGTTCATAATTTAGTGCCACATTCCATAGATTAAGCCAATCGTTGACAGACTTGGAACTGTTCACATACCTTAAGGAGGGCCACATCCAATATTCTCTTCCAATCTGCATCAACGAGCACAGGCTTAGACTGACATACAGTATCTATGGCATCTTTGTGGGAGCATAAACATTATGTCAGAATATCAGTGCCAAAACTAAGTTTTAATTCCCTACATTGCTACACCAAACCAATGTTAAGTAAATTGTGAGCTGCAAGATGTCCAAACACTCTACCAGTGCAGTCACTAGAGTTATTTGAAGGAAGTTGAGATAAAGATGAAGCTTACGGTAGAGAACTACATCATATAAGATGCTTGCTATTTGAATATGAAGGTGGCTGGCGTAAGGCAGGCAGGATTGCTGCGCTAGAGACCACAGCTAACGATGCCTCGTGTTGACACCCAAACACTGATTATTAAGTTACACAGTATGCATTATATACAAAGATAGTTCAGGAATATTTATGAATTGTGACGTGATGTCACAATGAGTCAGCTTACTGCAGCACTCCCCCGCCAGACAGTCAATATGAAACCAATGAAGAATGAGTATATCATGAATAGCAGTCTATAAATTGAGTCATTAAGGGATTCTGACACGTCAACCTGTGCGATAAATGTTGATATACAAGCAATTACTGTCATTATCCCAGCAAGTATTGCTGGTATCCGAAGTAGTACTGCCGTTCTGAGAATGAGTAGTGTCCAAGGTAGAAAGAGCAGTGGAGAATGGGAAAGTGAAGGTGGTGAACATGACTGAATAACACAGGAGGTGCTGCGGTTTGCATTGTGACCGCCTTGTTTATACTGAGAGTCAAGTGAGAAAGGTCAGTTAGATAAGGCAAGCAATGGTCAAACATGGTTGAGCAAAAAAAATGACAAAAGAGTAATGAACAGCACATAGAGAGTAACAGCTAGTGGTAGTGAGAAACATCCTGCTGAGTGTTTCATGACTTGTCAGAGTCGATCATCAGTAGGTCCGTGTCCTAGAGGAACAAAGGCAAAGAGCGAGTCATGAGTTAGCTCGTTTGACAGTGAGTCAGCAAAAGGAGAGAGCATGTGAGTTAGATCTATCTCGTCTGACAGAGCTTTGCCGGAACGAAACCTTGTAAAGTAGCTCGTCTCATAGTGAGTCGACAGGTCTTTCTTGGTGACCAGTATGGTATAATATGAGCACTATTTGAAAATAAATTTAGCTGGCGTAACGCAGGCAGGATTGCTGCACTTGAGGGAGAGCTAACAATGCCTCGTGTTGACACCTAAACAGTAATTATAATAATTGCACAACATGCATTATATACAAAGATTGTTCATGAATATTTATGAATTGTGAGTGATGTCATTATGAGTCAGCTCACTACAAAATCACGACATGAAAGCTGGGCCGGTGCAAACACATGAAAAGAAATAAATTATTATGTAAGAGAGAAAGTTCTTTAGGCTACATCTGTTTGAAACCGAGGTAATAGATTTAAAAGAGTGTCAGTCATAAACCATGTTTCACATCCATATAAAAGAATTGGAAGGACGAAGGTCTTGAGAACACAGACTAGCCAAAGGATTACATTTCCAATCATAGACATTAACTGCATCAATTGCAAAAAAACCCTCCTAGCTTTTCAAATATTTTCTTCCTTAAGAGACTTCCTAGAAGACAAATCATGACTCCACCACACTCCTAAACATTTAGCACTTTTCATAGTTACCAACTCTGCACCACATGAATCTATAAATTCAGGCTCAAATCTAGCACAAGACAGTTAAAACACTTCCGTCTTAGCCTTATTTAATGAAGGTAAGTTTTTACTAGCCAATTTTGAAATACTCTCTGCTTCACCCTTAACACCTATATTGCATATGCAAATGTCATCCGTGTGAGAGGCACACACAACACAGCCCCTGTAAGTTGGAGATTACACCTGTCAGTACCCATATTGATACTCATGCAGTTCATTACCAGACAAAAAATAATAGATTAAACAGACCCTTGTTGCACACCTCTAGACAAATTAAAAGGCTTTGATAGCTTATTATTAAAATGAACCTTAGAAGTTGGATTTGAATACCTGCTATTAATAAGCCTTTAAGTCTTACGTTCACTCCTGCATGAAAAATGTGATGCAATAAGACATGATACTCAAAACTATCAAAAGCTTTATCTAGGACGTAGAAACACAAAGATCGACTATCACGTTTGAGATAAGTTTTCTTGTAACCTTACTTGTTGTAAAAATGCATTTATACTGGACCAGTTTCTTATACAAGCAGTTGGAATTGTTGGGGAAAGCCATGATCTTCTAAAACCGGTAATAATTTATCAATAAATACTTTTTCAAGGCACTTCGCCATTACTGATGTCAATGAAATGCCCCTGTACCTATTACGACATTTGCCCCTATAAATTTGTACAATAATATAAGTATAAATAATGGAGAAATGCAATTCTAGTCAAATAATAGCATTGAATACTCCTTTTAATTAGAGTATCACAGCATTCTTCAAATGCTCTTCACTATTGCCATCACGTCTGGGCTTTTCCCTTTCTTTTGCTATACCTTCTACCTTATTTAATTCTATACCATCATTTGAAACATCATAATTTCCTAAGAGTGCTGCATATAATAAGTTACTCTCATAAATATCATTACTTATTGGTCTAGACTGACCCAAAGCCTCATAGTGGTCCATTCAACATTTCAGCATATCACCGTCATCAGTAAATGTCACACCTTTAGCCTCAACTTACAACATTAATGGATTTCTTTTAAGGCATTCAAAAACGATTTGCATCTTTAATTCTAAACATCTGGTCTTTATCTTGAATTATGTCTTTCTAAATTGCCATAACACTGCTTCAATTTCTGTTTAAATTCACGTATCTTTTGCTGAAGTTTATCAAATAATGAACCATTTGCTTGACCACCACATCTATTCCACGAGAAACATGCCTTTTTACTCTCCTTGCACTTTACACTCAATTCCTTGTATCTAGAAAACGTTTTTCCCTTTTTCTTTATAATTGTTGGAAACATTGAATGGTTGAGATGGTCAAATTTATTAAAAATTGGCCTACAATTGCAATC
>NW_003549537.1:0-1171 GCF_000090795.2 Amphimedon queenslandica | reverse complement strand
TTTTTATTTATGTTGAATAATATTATATTTATGAAATTTTATTTGTTATTAGTAACGTGGTAGCGTTTCTAAGTAGGATTGACCCGCAAACAGAATGGCTGCCACGACTTTTGCACCCTTGCTACACCGCGAAAACGAGCTCCTATGCTTACCAGACTTTGTAGAGGACCTTATCTTGACCAGAGGACTCCATTGGTACCACTAGCGTGGCTCTAGGCCCTGTCTATAAGGAAATTCAAAAATCAGCAAACCGGCCGTTTTGTTTAACCACCTTTTTTATCTTCTTCATCATCAAGTCCTGTCAATCCAGTTGTCGGTGTGTATTATGTTATTTGTTGATGCTACAAGGACAATTCTTACACCAATCTACTCCAAAAGTCTATGCGCAGGTCCACGTCCTATCAAACCAATCTTCAAGAAAGGAAAGTGATACTATGACTGCTGGATTATACCATCTTAGCTACATGCCCCCATTTTGTTAATTAAAGAAGCATGTGCTCCAAAACTTGGGTGTGGTCGCGCATGCTCAGATCTGCAGTTCTAATTAATTGGATGTAAAATTTAAAAATTAAAGTGTCAAGGTAGGTAAAATGTGACCATAACTGAGAAAAGGTACCTCATGGCGGATAGCAAAATTTGCCTTTATAGCAAAAAAAGTCCAACTTCCTGAGCTCCATTTATCATCAAATTATTCCAGAGGATTGAAAAAGTTACCTTGTAACTTTAAGAAACTATTGTAGTCTAACAGAGCACTCACAGTAATATATATTTCATTACAAGGATGAATTTAAAAATCCGCCATAAAGTACCTTTTCTCAATTATAGTCACAAATTATTGTTTTCTTTAGTTATGATGCATGATGTGTTATACAGGTAACCTTCAGCAATTAAAAGAACACTCTAATTATCTGACCAAGTGTTACTATGTTGTATATTGTCTATAATTTGTATTTGTAATTTACTGATATCTAACTAAAAATTGTGAATTGTTATAATTATTGAATTGGGCGTGGCTATAACGGGTGTGATTTGCGCATGCTCAGATTGTAGAACTTGTGATATCTTATGGTGGACAGTGCTACTCTTACTGACTGATCTAAGTGATCTTGAAAGTGAAACTGTTTAAGCTAATCTTGAATTAATCTTAAAGTGCTGGTCTAATATAGATTTG
>NW_003549536.1:2041-5572 GCF_000090795.2 Amphimedon queenslandica | reverse complement strand
TAACTTGTGTTGGCTATAAAATAACAAACACTCACTACAAAATGCAATGCAGAATTGAAATTTTGCTATAATATTGTGTCAACTTTAAAGCGTCATTTGCATCAAAATGTCCGATCACGTAAATTTTACGTTACGTTAATTATAAGCCTACAATGAGAGCTATTGACTTATTTTCAAAGGCGAGCACTATAAACAAATGAGCTTAAGCCCAATGCTGTCACAGTATCGAGAAAGAGAATGAGACTTAGGAAGCTGGTGCCCAAGTCCATTAACAACCCTCATCACAGACCTTCCCAATCCACCCACTGTGAATAGGCTTTGTTCTTCTCTTTCTCCTCTCCCCACCGGAAGACTACTAGTTATAGAGGACTGATCCGATTGTAAACTGTAGGAGAAGTGTAGAGTAGTGATGCATGATATGACAATAGTGGTAAGTCGTGTAGTTAAAGGATCGAGACAAAAAAAGAAAAAGAAAAGCCTGATACTTTTTTCTGCTTAGAGTCCATAACACACAAAAAGGAAAGAGAAGAGAGGGCTCCAAGCATGAGATACTGGGTGCCTCGATCCGAACCAAAAGGGGGACTTTTTCTCCCACACTCCTGGGTGAAACCCTATCCCCTTCGCTGACCCTCCCCTTCCCTCTCACATGATCCGGACTAAAAGCAGGTCACTGTAGAAAAGGGTAGCTCAACCCATACAGTGAAATAATATACTCATGTCTTCATTAAATCCAGGATAAGTTCGTCTCCCCCCTCCATTCCATTTGTTTCCCTCCTTTCTCCTCTCCCCACCGGAAGACAGCTAGTAATAGAGGATGATTCGATTGTTAACTGACAGGATAAGTGTAGAGTGATGCCTGAACCACAGTGTTATGAAAACAGTGGGGAGTTCTATGTCCACAGTGATCTGGCTGATGTCTTTCCAAAGAACTGTTCAGAAACAATAAACCTGTTCTTGATTGATAAGCTCTCACAGTCATTCATGATTAATGTTGACAAACGGTACCTCAATGATTGTAATTATCAAAGTCTTCTAGCATGCTTCAGAAAGCAGAGAGAGTGATCCAATCATGACAAACACGTGACTACGCACATATGTAATAGGATGTGGACTAAATGTTCCCACTCTTGAAATGCTACATATGAAGACATATGCCATTGCTTGATACACAAAATACACATAAAACAATGCATTATTTGGTTACTTCCTGATCGAGCGTTTGTCGAATCAGTAAGTAGAGACAAACCTAAGCTAAAGGAAGAAGCATCAAGCAATGACAGGTATAGGAATGGTACAATATTACTGTGTAGTAGCTAATGTAAAGGGTCACCACTCATCTGTATAAGACAATGTATAAAGGTACAATCTCAAACTCTCAAATTTTGTTTGAAAGAACGGGACTACATGTACTCATGCAAAGGGATGTATGATGCATAGTACAACTATTCAGGAGCCCATGAAAAAGGTTGGGCTCCTGATTTATTACTTAGCTGGTATCCATAATGATAGTACAATCATATTGGTTTTCTTGGACGTTTACTGGGATTGACTGACACAAATTGCACATGGGAGGATGTCACATGGATAAGGGAGCTGTCTGCTGGTTTCTCTGATGAATTTGATGCCGTCCTCATGCAGCTCTCAAATTGCTTTGCAGTCTGGCCCCTGTACAGGACCTTTAAATCATGGCCAGTGATCATGACTGGCCATCATAGTTAGCAGGGCAGATTATATCAGTCTCTCCTAATCAAAAGAAAAGGAATACAAGTTAACATGATCTTATGATAACATTAGGACAAACAACTTGTAAATTTAAAATTGAATTTTATTTTAAAATTGAATATTTAAAATTTAAATTTGAATCTTAAAATTCACAAGACACACAAAGAGCAAGTTCTAAACCAATCTTAATTAGGGAACAAATGTGTATACAGATAGTCAAAAGCAAACGTAAGTACATTATTACGTGAAGTGACATATGCACATGCAGACATAACACAATATTAATCATGCAAGGGGAGGCATAGGGTGGGACATTATAGTCTTGTTGTTATGACATAACAAGATTATAGTACATGTAATGAACCTACCATTTCTAAAATAAGACTCCAACCAGAGGACACAGAATCAGTTCAGGAGCCAAATGAAGCTAGTAGAGCACATCATGTTCCAGACAGCATGTCTCACCTAATGAAAACAAAGGATTATGAAATATTAACAACTAGGAGAAAGAGAGAAACTGACTTCTTTGTAGTATTGTATGGACTGGAGATTGACATATAGTTGAGCCACGTGATTTCCGTATTTTGTTAGAATCCTCACTCTCAGTACCTCTGGCTAGCTTCTTTTGTTGCTCCCCATCCTTCAAATGGACAGTCCCGAATAAAGTGTTGTGTAATGCCACATCGATGGAACTTGTAGCCCCCTTTATTTCTCTTCAGAGTCATCACTAGGCTTCCTTGGAGGCTTCTTTTCCCCTTGGTTTCTCTGCTGTCCCAAGGTTTGTCTCCTTCCACTTTGCCTCTTCAAGCGAGCCTTATACACCAAGTCCTCGAAATTCCCTTCTACAACAGATTGATTAGAGAGAATGCTCCTCTTGCCTAATAATTCTGGTTCTGGAGTCACACGATAGGTTGGGGGATATGCTTTATATAATAACTTCCTCAACTCCTAAGCATATATACTCATCAGCTGACTCATTCGAACTTTAATTGTCTCCCCTGCTGGTCTGTACTGCTGTCAGTCGAACAGGGGTAAATCTTTTAACAAGAGCTGGTTTCAGAGCATCATAGCTCCTCTTCTCAGACTCACTGTAAGACTTGTACTTGTAGAAGGATCTAGCGGGACCCTCCAGCCTCAATCGAAGCTGTGTTAACTTTTTATGGTCATCACATCTACACCATACTCCCATTTCCTCGAGGTGGTCAACCCATTCCTCAAAAGAGTCTTCTTCAGCATCCTCCTTTGCTCCTTTAAAGGGTGGCAGCACTGGTAACTGTTGAGCATCATGAATGGGGGAGACAGATCCTTCTACCGCTCCCTTGGTCCCTGTCTCGGCGAAGGACCCAGAGATCATCTCCAGTGTGTCTGTTCACACCGTTCATTGGTGCCTCCAGTGTTGTATCTATGGTCCATCCAAGGTTTGTCTCTTCCCACTTCGCCTCTTCAAAGCGAGCCTTACACACCAACTCCTCGAAGTTCTGTTCTATCCCAGTCAGCTTCTTATGCAATCCAGACTCAAAATCTTTATATATAGAATAACTTCCTCAACTCCTATAAGCATACTCATCAACTGACTCGTTCGAACCTTGTCTCCTCTAATGAAACATACTGGTCTGTACTGCTGTTAGTCGAACGGGAGTAAATCTTTTAGCAAGAGCTGCTTTCAGAGCATCACAGCTCCTCTTCTCAGACTCAATCACTGCAAGGCTTGTAGCGGGGCCCTCCAGCCTCAATGGAAGCTGTGTTAGCTTTTTATGGTCGTCCCATCTACATTAGACTGCCATTTCCTTGAAGCGGTCAACCCATCCC
>NW_003549536.1:0-1803 GCF_000090795.2 Amphimedon queenslandica | reverse complement strand
ATACTGGTCTGTACTGCTGTTAGTCGAACGGGAGTAAATCTTTTAGCAAGAGCTGCTTTCAGAGCATCACAGCTCCTCTTCTCAGACTCAATCACTGCAAGGCTTGTAGCGGGGCCCTCCAGCCTCAATGGAAGCTGTGTTAGCTTTTTATGGTCGTCCCATCTACATTAGACTGCCATTTCCTTGAAGCGGTCAACCCATTCCTCAAACGAGTCTTCTTCAGCATACTCCTTTGCTCCTTTAAAGGGCAGCAGCACTGGTAACTGTTAAGCATCATGAATGGGAAGACATTCTTCTACCGTTCACTCGGTCCCTGTCTCGTCCAAGGAGCCAGAGATCGACGTCTCCACTGTGTATTCCAGTTGCTCAGGTTTTCGCCTCCAGCTTGCTCTTCTCTTAACCATTGAGCTCCTCTCCTCTGGCCTCCCACTTCTGTTTCTCTAGTTCAGCCGCGGTCTGCAGCCATGGACGTGGTCATGACTGGCCATCACAGTTAGCAGGGCAGATTATATCAGTCTCTCCTAATCAAAAGAAAAGGAATACAAGTTAACATGATCTTACGATAACATTAGGACAAACAACTTGTAAATTTAAAATTGAATTTTATTTTAAAATTGAATATTTAAAATTTAAATTTGAATCTTAAAATTCACAAGACACACAAAGAGCAAGTTCTAAACCAATCTTAATTAGGTAACAAATGTTTATACAGATATTAGCAAACGTAGATGCATTATTACGTGAAGTGACATATGCACAGACATAACACAATATTAATCATGCTAGGGGAAGCATAGGGTGGGACATTATAGTCTTGTTGTGATGACATAACAAGATCATAGTACATGTAATGAACCTACCATTTACAAAATAAGACCTAGCTTCTTTTGTTGCTCCCCATCCTTCGAATGGACAGTCCTGAATAAAGTGTTGTGTACTGCCACATCAATGGAACTTGTAGCCCCCTTTATTTCTCTTCAGAGTCATCACTAGGCTTCCTTGGAGGCTTTTTTCCCCTTAGTTTCTCTTCTGTCCCAAGGTTTGTCTCCTTCCACTTTGCCTCTTCAAGTGAGCCTTACACACCAAGTCCTCGAAATTCCCTTCTACAACAGACTGATTAGAGAGAACACTTCTCTTGCCTAATAATTCTGCTTCTGGAGTCCCATGATAGGTTGGGGGATATGCTTTATATAATAACTTCCTCAACTCCTAAGCATATATACTCATCAGCTGACTCATTCAAACTTTAATTGCCTCCCCTGCAGGCCTGCTGGTCTGTACTGCTGTCAGTCGAACAGGGGTAAATCTTTTAACAAGAGCTGGTTTCAGAGCATCATAGCTCCTCTTCTCAGACTCACTGTAAGACTTGTACTTGTAGAAGGATCTAGCGGGACCCTCCAGCCTCAATCGAAGCTGTGTTAACTTTTTATGGTCGTCACATCTACACCATACTCCCATTTCCTTGAGGCGGTCAACCCATTCCTCAAAAGAGTCTTCTTCAGCATCTTCCTTCGCTCCTTTAGAGGGCGGCAGCACTGGTAACTGTTGAGCATCATGAATGGGGGAGACAGATCCTTCTACCACTCCCTCGGTCCCTGTCTCGGCCAAGGACCCAGAGATCGTCTCCAGTGTGTCCGTTCATACCGTTCATTGGTACCTCCAGTGTTGTATCTATGGTCCATCCAAGGTTTGTCTCTTTCCACTTCGCCTCTTCAAAGCGAGCCTTACACACCAACTCCTCAAAGTTCTGTTCTATCCCAGTCGGCTTCTTATGCAATCCAGACTCAAAATCTTTATACATAG
>NW_003549531.1:4254-5601 GCF_000090795.2 Amphimedon queenslandica | reverse complement strand
CAACATAGTTTTAAAGCTCTTTGATGAACTTTGTAAATACAATCCACCTCTGGAGGTGAAATGAGAGTGATGTGCATTAATTGGAAACCACCTTAATGTGAACACTATTAATGCAAATCAATGTGCATTGCTTTTGCCAGTGTGAAAAGGTCTTTAATTAGGTAGTCTCCTCATACACTTTAAACAATAAATAATGTCATCTCTCACTTTCTAAAAGGGAAGGTATTCATGGTTCCCTCGGTCTCGTAATTGACACCAATGTACATCATGTGGTCCGTCTTTGTAACCAGTGTCCTCCTCTTCATACCTTTCTCTTGGTAAAGGGAATGCTTTGCTTTAACATCTGAACTGGAATCAAGTCGACCATTAGAGAATGATAGTATATATAGAGAGTAAGAAAGAAGAATAAAGAATAAGTGGCTAAATACATACTCTCAATAAAAAATACAAATACAAGGCTTACATAAAGAAATGGGCTCTTTCCTATCTGCCTCTTTAATAGTTACCTCCATTCATAGTTCAATACACAGTACACGTGATCACACGTGACGTGAAATTAGGCGTGGCTATGGGGCTGAGCTTGAAACTAGCCACTCCCTTTACTTTCTTTTTAGCTTTAGGTAGAAAACAAGTTTTAAGTCGAGGTTTAAGTTTTTCTCAGTTTTTCTGGTAATGGCCGGGATGCAATCTGAGGTAACCAATTGTTGATAGATTGTTTGAATTCATTTTTATTTCTCTTATCCATTTAGGGAGTAAGTCATTTTTTAATCATTAATTATAGTACATTTTGTGTTTCCATCTGTCTTCTATTCAATCAATCATAATTGGAATTGTCATTTTTATTGTGCAACAGTTTGTAAGTCGATATTATATCATTTAAATTAGTTATTTTTAATTTCTTTCTCTCTGTTGTAATTGACAATAATCCAACTGTAATTACACTATAGTTCGTAAGTTATATGTTCACTACTTACATTAAATTTTAAAATCTTCTTCCCTCTGATCAATAATGATTGCTTTTATCCTACTATAGCAAGTGAGTCATAATCTGTACTGTTAATTTTTAACCTGTCTTTCTTTTGATCTAATTAAAAATTGAAAAATAGAAAGTAAGTCAAAATTCTTTATTTTTTAATACCTTTAATTCTTCATTACACAATAGGCAGTAAGTCCAAAATGCTATTATTTTAAAGTTTTAATTCTTTCTCTCCAATCAATTTTTTAAAATAGCGAGTAAGTCAAAATGTCATCAGTTTTATTTTTATATTTATTCGTATATCTTTTCTTTCCAAAATTGAACTGTTACTTGTATTTTCATTACACAATAGAGAGTAAGTCATATTGTGT
>NW_003549531.1:0-2047 GCF_000090795.2 Amphimedon queenslandica | reverse complement strand
AATTGAACTGTTACATGTATTTTCATTACACAATAGAGAGTAAGTCATATTGTGTATCATGCAAAATATTTACCTTTCCTTATGATTTGATCAACAACCATGCATTACTCATAGTTTGTAAGTCCGTCAAATATGTGAAACTTACCTGTTTATTTTCTTTCTGCTTCATCCACTGTAATTGTCAGATTGTAAGTCAAATGTGTTTTATTATTCACATTTAGTCTAATTGTCTTTCTCAATAGGCAGTAAGTTAAAATTTCAAGATGTGTTTTACTTAATTTATCTTTCATTTGGATCCAACAAACAATAATTATGTTTGCTGCAAAATAGAGAGTGAGTCAATATGTCAAAATATGTTAATTTTTATCTTTTATTTACCTTCCTCTCTGATCCCGTGGCAATTAACAATATGATTAATACACAATAGAAAGTTAGTCATCATACTAAATTTATTTCAAATTATCTTTTTTTAACTGTTATTTCATTTTTAATACACAATAGTTTGTAAGTCTTACTGTGCATTTTTATTGTTTAATCTCCTTTTTCAATAATAATTGAACTCTTGTTTTCATCACACTATAGAAAGTAAGTCATAATGTGTATTATTGATTAAGTTCGTATCTTTTAATTTGTCTTTTTTTACCAATCAATGATACTTGAACTGTATGTTATATTGATTACACAATAGAGAGTAAGTCATAATTAATTCTTATAATTTAATATTTTTTTCTGAACTAATACATGTAAATGATAATTGAAACTATTATGATCTAATCAATGGTAAATAAACTGTTATTTTTATTGCACGATAGGAGGTAAGTCATAATGTGTATTATTGGTTACATTTTTATAAATTAATCTGTCTTTCTTTACGAATTCATCAACGATACTTGGCCTGTTATATTTATCACACAGCCAGTAAGTCATAAATGTGTATTATTGGTTACATTTTTATAATTTAAATTTAATCTGTCTTTCTCTACCAATTTATCAATGATACTTGAACTGTTATTTTTATTACACAATAGGAGGTAAGCCATAATGTGTATTATTGGTTACATTTTATAATTTAATCTGTCTTTCTTTACCAATTTATCAACAATGCTTGAACTGTTATTTTTATTACACAATAGTCAGTAAGTCATAATGTGTATTATTGGTTACATTTTTATAATTTAATCTGTCTTTCTCTACCAATTTATCAACAATGCTTGAACTGTTGTTTTTATTACACAATAGTCAGTAAGTCATAATGTGTATTATTGGATACATTTTACAATTTAATTTTTCTTTCTTTACCAATTTATCAACAATGCTTGAACTGTTATTTTTATCACACAATAGCCAGTAAGTCATAAATGTGTATTATTGGTTACATTTTATAATTTAATCTGTCTTTCTTTACCAATTTATCAACAATGCTTGAACTGTTATTTTTATCACACAATAGCCAGTAAGTCATAAGTTTGTATTATTGGATACATTTTACAATTTAATTTTTCTTTCTTTACCAATTTATCAACAATGCTTGAACTGTTATTTTTATTACACAATAGATAGTAAGTCATAATGTGTATTATTGGTTACATTTTTATAATTTAATCTGTCTTTCTCTACCAATCAATGATACTTGAACTGTTGTTTTTATTACACAATAGCCAGTAAGTCATAAGTTTGTATTATTGGTTACATTTTTATAATTTAATCTGTCTTTCTCTACCAATCAATGATACTTGAACTGTTGTTTTTATTACACAATAGTCAGTAAGTCATAATGTGTATTATTGGTTACATTTTATAATTTAATCTGTCTTTCTCTACCAATTTATCAACAATGCTTGAACTGTTATTTTTATTACACAATAGCCAGTAAGTCATAATGTGTATTATTGGTTACATTTTACAATTTAATTTTTCTTTCTTTACCAATTTATCAACAATGCTTGAACTGTTATTTTTATTACACAATAGATAGTAAGTCATAATGTGTATTATTGGTTACATTTTATAATTTAATCTGTCTTTCTTTACCAATTTATCAACAATG
>NW_003549530.1:2310-5607 GCF_000090795.2 Amphimedon queenslandica | reverse complement strand
TCTCTTCATTTTTGTAATGATGAGAGAGAGAGGGAGGGACATTGAAGGACAGGGAGAGATTCCTTCACACGATCATAAATATTTGTCTTGTTTTACTGTACTTAAAGTATTAATATCTAAGCACTGTAAACAATAATAAGTTAACTGATTGAAGAAATTCACATTTTGTACTTTGAGCTTTGCAAAAAATTGAGCCCCACCCAATTTTTATATCACGTGATCCAGTTTGGGGTAGGTGGCCACTGGCCAGCAAGCAGCTAGGAGCTGCTTGCAATGGCTAGTTCTAAAAATAAAGATAGTATCTCTACTCCAAGTAAGTCCTAATGTTACTATTCCAGTATCATGTACTGTCAATCATTGATATATAGATCAACTGAAGAGAAGAGCCTTTCACCGCACTGTATCAGTAGGTGATTCACTGTATGTGTGGGCTGGTGAACAGGATGGTTTACCTGGAGTACATGATAGTGAAGAGATGAGAAGGATCACTAGTAATATACAGCACTTTACTCCTTCAACTGGTCAATGGATCACTAGAGCTACTACTGGTACTCCTCCATTAGCAGTGAATTCATACCGCTGCACTGCAATAAATGATCAATTGTATTATTTCGGGGGCTATTGTGGCCATGATTTCTGCTATCACAACAGTATTACACAACTGGATACCGTTAGTCTTCAATGGAGAGAATTAGAACCAACTGATGCAACTAGACCAGTTATGAGGAGAGGTGGTGGTGGAATGATATCATTTGAACATGATGGAGTACACCATTTACTAATGATAGGAGGAGCAGGATCTAAACCAGCTGTACAACTACCTCATCATAAATATATTGAGGTATATAATGGAGCATGGCGTACTAATGAGCACTCAATGTATAATCTATCATCAAGTAAGATTTTATATTACTGTTTGAAATTATGTTAATAATAATAATTTAGGAAAATGGAGTAATCCTTCAATCATTGGTCAGTGTATACCACCTGCTAGTAGCTTTATCATTGAAAAGATCAACAACACTAGAGCTGTTCTGTTTGGTGGAGTAGAGACTGATGATGATGCTAAGAATACTGCTACTAACAATATTAATATATTAGAGATATCAATCAGCACTGTGGTATGTTAAATTATGTGTACTGAATGTATGCACACACACACACACACACACACACACACACACACACACACACACACACACACACACACACACACACACACACTAGTGTCATTGTTAATGGGTGTGGTTATTTTATTATTTTATTTTATTTATTGTGGTGTGGCGTTTCCGATCCATTTCCTTGCTCTACTGTCCATTTTGTGATGGCAGCAAAGAAAGATAGGAGTCATGAAGAATTTACAATCAAAAATTAACTGTATAATCAAAGTATATGTAGCATACAGTGTCCTTTATATGTAACATAAACTATAACTGTGTTCATAGGAGTAGTTAACATAGAGTTCAGTTCCACAAACACCTTATCAGTTAAACCAATAGCTGAGTGAGGTTCAGGCAGTGTGGGGAGAGTTGGAGCTCCATAAAAGATTCTTTAACCCGCCATTTCTGGTTCTCAAGGCCAGGCTGCCTGTCCCTTGCCCATAAGCATTTTCAAATAGAAGGGAAACCCCATATTCTGTTAATTTCGACTCTTAAGTCAATGGATGTATTAAGCTTTGAAGATTCCAGTACTTCCAATTGAGGTGCAAGCCCAGCGCTAGGCTACGGTTATGGTAGCTGGGTCCTGAGACATAACCTGGAGGGTTAGGTCGAAACAGAAACACACACACACACTAGTGTCATTGTTAATGGGTGTGGTTATTTTATTTATTAGTTCTGGCAGTGTATAAAGAAACCTGAAGCAATAGACCAATGGCCTGTGGGTAGATGCTATCATGCAGGTGCTATTATTATAACTGGATCAGACTGTCCTATGCTAGTGATAAGTGGTGGGAGGAATAAGAAGAATGAAGATGCATTAGATGATTGTTGGATCTTTAACATCACTCAACATTCCTGGATAAAGGTATGTTAGATATTATTAATAGAGCTGTTGCACGGAAGTAATCAACGGGAGGGTGCGGCTAAAATTGAGCTAAATTGTCCGCCATGTTGGGTGGCAAGAAGGCCAAGAATGAATGGGGGAATGGAGAAAAAAATTTAAATAAATTCTGCAGTTGACATTCCAGGCTAATGCAAGGTAGGAGATGAAGATATTGAGTAAAGAAGTCTCTATAATATTCTGCAGCGAAGTATGATATCTCTTTGATGAAAAATCGCAGTTTGTTTCAATTTCTCCATTCGTTGCGTGTACATTCTTGCCACTCAAGATGGCTGACAGGAAGCTCTGCCTACCCCGTTGATTACATCCATGCAACAGCTCTATAATTGATCTGTACAGTGAGATACATGTAAATTATTAATTTATTTCTATTAACAGTTAGATGTATCTCACTCTGTTAGTAAAAGATTTGTTCATTCTCTCTCAGTGTTCATTATGAGTCCTCATTGTGTCTGGATAATAACCGTTGGAGGTTATGCTGATACCAAATGGACATTAGTCACTAATCCTAACATTGTTATGTTAACTGAACTAGGTCAGTGTATTAGCCACACCCACCAATTAATACTATTAATTACCTAATTATAATTATTTCCTTTGACGTACTTTAATGTTGCATTAGATCCACATCCTCTAATTAAAATTATTATTAATATTGTATTTTAGTTACTAACAGTAAAGGAGAGTGGACAGTAGGTGATACATTAGATACCAATGGTATGAATAATGAAGAATACAAGAAGAAGTATCAGCAGCAACTACAGACAGTAAGAAGAATATGGTTGGAGGAGTACCAGAAACCAAGAAAAGGAGATACAGCCGATATTGAGCAAACCATACAAGCTCTTATGAAGAGTCTTGAAGAGAAGGAGAGAGAAGCACAAGTTTATCATCAACAATTGGAGCAGAAGGAAAGAGAAGAAGCAGAGAAAGAGCAAGAAATAAGAAGATATTGTCATCAGCTACAAGAGAAGGATAGGGAGCATCAGGTGGTACTGCAGGAGAAGGATCTATTGATACAACAGAAGGATGAAGAGCATCAGAAGGTAATAGAGGAGAAGGATAGGGAGCTACAGGAGAAAGAGGAGACATTACAACAGAAAGATATGCAGCATCAGGTGTTACTACAGGAGAATCAGGAGGAATTACGACAGAAGGATAGGGAGCTTCAGGAGAATCAAGCAACATTACGACAAAAGGATATTGTGATACTTGAGAAGGATAGGGAGCTACGTC
>NW_003549530.1:0-1700 GCF_000090795.2 Amphimedon queenslandica | reverse complement strand
AGTATAGCATCACGAGTACGTCATCCTAACCTGGTCCAGTTTATTGGTGCAACTAAAGTGGATAATCCTCTCATCTTGACCGAGCTGATGAGCACTAGTCTTAATCAGGAGATTCGCAGAAACCGACTAACCAATGAACAGATTCTGAGTATTGCTCAAGATGTAGCTTTAGGCCTCAACTACCTTCACCTGTTTAAGCCTCAGCCTATTATTCACAGAGATGTGAGCAGTCCTAACGTATTATTAAAGCCTTGCACTGGAGCTGCTTGTTATGAAGCTAAAGTAGCAGATTATGGTACAGCTAAATTAGTACAAGTTGATAGTACTGGTACTGTTATGCCAGGCAATGCTGCAATGCTGCACCAGAAGCTCCTATTCCTGATCAACACAGTCCAGCAATGGATGTGTACAGTTACTCTGTTTTCCTTATGGAAATGACGTTGTACTCACCACCAGAAATGACGACAGCAGAGAGAGAAGTACAATCTGGTAGTGTCTCCTGGTCTGATATGAAGTCTCTCATACAAAGAGGACTTAATGCTAATCCTAGAGCTCGTCCTACTATGGCTCAAGTAATAGAGTCATTGAAAAGGATGAAGATTTGATTAATTGTTTGTATTTTGATATTCTAATTATTACTGCTGCCTTTTAGTTAGTTTTCTATTATTTTAGTATATTTTGTGCGTTTTCTTGCACTTAAAGCTTTCCAAGTTGCAAACTCCATCCAATTTTTTATATCACGTGATTCAGATATTAAAGGAAAATGGCAGCATTGAAGTAAGAACTAGTCAGGCGGAGTCTGACCCTTGCATAGAACTGCTGCTTGGTTATTTGGTTCTAAAATTAAAGTATCTACTACAAGTAAGTCCTAATGTTACTATTCCAGTATCATGTACTGTCAATCATTGATATATAGATCAACTGAAGGGAAGAGCTTTTCACCTTTTTGTATTGGTTGACTGAATGCCAAGCCACAGTACAAATATATCTTGGTACACTCAGAGTATAAATGAAAATACTGAGCTACTAGCCTACTACATCTAGATTGATAGTACTACATGATACATGTACATGGAGCTGTGTGCATATTGTTTTGCGCGGGAAAATCTCATGAAAACCCAGCCGCAAATTTATTCAGTGGACCCAGTGGGTGGAGCTTCTTGTCCTCGTGGAAAAAGCGTTTCTCTCTTTCTCTGGTTCTGATCGTATCCTGGCCTACTAGGCGAAGTAATGGCGACTAAAGATCCAAAGACACCTACTGTAAGTGGACCGGGAAGGGATGGATATAGAGAAAAGCTTACAATGGAATATTAAGTGTCTCTCTGTTTGTATATTACTTATAGAAGGAAGGAGAGGTTACAAGTGAAAGCAATGAAGAAGAACCAACTGGTAAGTATTAATGAAATACATTAAAAGTATTGTAAATATTGACGGCGAATTAATATTGGAGGGTTGGCAGTATGTGAAGCAACCATGTCTGACATTTTAAGTTTGTTCTGAGCAGTGAAACATGGCTGCTGAATTGCTAATATAAATTCACCACATGTATAACTTTTGTCATGAGCAACTTTAAAAATTTGAAAAAATCCTGATGTGATTGGAATCAGCTCATAATATCTACAGCTACGCACCATAATGACATGTACATGTGCGTAATAAGAATTTTGTTCAAAGATTACTTCTCTCTCTCTCTCTCTCTC
>NW_003549529.1:3602-5608 GCF_000090795.2 Amphimedon queenslandica | reverse complement strand
TGTTATACTAATGACTCATAAGGTATTTATTGATAACTGTGTAGCCCCCAGATACTGCTAGAGTGGGGCTCACTCAGGCTCGCCTCAATAACAAGTGCCTATTCATAGATCACTGTTACTGCCTAAATACTTCTCACATGACATTGATAATGATCCATGAATATAATTCAATGATAGTTCAGCTACACATACACCCACTTTTTGGTGTCTAGATATACACCCATCCTTTGTACTGTGGTACATCAAGTTGGTCTGACCTGCTACTGCAAAAACTTGTTCTTTTTTAAACTTGTAAAAGCTGCATACTAGAGTAAGCATTTCTCCGGCTTCCTATATAAGTTCTGCTTTCTTTAACAAAAAATAGTTTTATAAATGCTATTTAAAATGATCATCAAAAATAATTGACTATTGTTCACACCACTAGTAATAGATACATCAGAAACCACCCCAAATCCACCCCAAAGAGAAACATGATACTCTGCTCAGTTATGCATACACCCACTTCACTTGTGCTTTAGTGCATGTCCAGACTATAAGGAACTTTTGTGATGTTGAACTTCAATATCATGAGTACAAGTTTATAGCACAATTAGCTTATTATGAATTCTCATTAGTGAGATAATTATAACTTTAACAGTATAGCAATGACACGATTAGTTATACACATAATACAAAATGCACCCAATTTTGTTGTACTCAAATAAATGATTTATTAGGTGAGTGTAATTGTTGTAGCATTTTAATTGTGAACGACCTAGGCCAATTAACAAACTATGAATAATAGATACATGTACATCTGAAACCACCCCAAATACACCTCCAAAAGGAAATAAGATACTCACATACACCCATTTCACTTGTGAGTGACATTAATGACAGACTAGATACTAAAAGGAATTTCTAAGTGTATCTGTTATAACTAGTTTGTGATCATGAACATCATACATATAACTTCATTACATTTATATTCATGTACATTAATAATAATGACTTCTGAACCAATATAGGTGGCTATGTGTGTACAGTACATGATTCTACAATATTGTGACCCAACCTTGACTGATTGGTCTTGATACAATACAGATAGTACCTTTAGTGGATCCTTAACTTATAGAAATAAGTCACTGACCTGCTGCATAAAATTAAGTAATATCATTATGATCAAATTTGGTCAAAATACATGTTTTTGTGATGGAAATGCAGTAAACCCGATCCCTAGCTCTCACATGACACTGATAATGATCCATGAATATAATTCAATGATAGTTCAGTTACACATACACCCACTTTTCTTGGTCTCTGGATACACACCCATCCTTTATACTGGTACATGAAGTGTATCTGACCTGATGTTGCAAAAACTCGTTTCTTTTTAAACTTGTGAAAGTTGCATACCAGAGTAAGCATTTCTCCGGCTTCCTAGTTCTGCTTTTTTTATTGCTGTGCATGTGATAATAAAAGCACTATTATATTAAAAGATAAGCAAAAAGTTTGCAGGCTCATCTCTTAAAAGTCATTGTAACAAAAAAAATAGTTTTATAAATGCTATTTAAAATGATCATTAAAAATAATTGACTATTGTTCACACCACTAGTAATAGATACATCAAAAACCACCCCAAAGAGAAACATGACACTCTGTTCAGTTATGGATACACCTATATTTCACTTGTGCTTTAGTGCATGTCTAGACAATAAGGAACTCTTGTGATGTTAACTTCAATATCATGGCTACAAGTTTATAGCACAATTAGCTTATTATGAATTCTCATTAGTGAGATAATTATAACTTTAACAATGTAGCAACAAAATGATTAGTTATACACATAATACAAAATGCACCCAATTTTGTTGTACTCAAATAAATGATTTATTAAGTGAGTGTAATTGTTGTAGCATTTTAATTGTGGACGACCTATAGGCCAATTGACAATCTATTAGTAATAGATACATCAGAAACCACCCCAAATACACCTCCTTACCTCCAAAGAGAAATATGATACTCAC
>NW_003549529.1:0-3136 GCF_000090795.2 Amphimedon queenslandica | reverse complement strand
ATTGCATGAAGTTAATCTGACCTCCTGCAGCAAAAACTTGCTCCTTTTTAAACTTGTGAAAGTTACTAACTTTGTAAGACCCAACATTTCTCCTGGCTTCCTTTTATAAAGTCCTTTCTTTATTGTGGTGTAAGTGATCACTCAAATAGCTACACCCTAAGTTACCTACTGAATTCTCTCATTGTCCTCCATACTATAGTACAAGATGATTGATGTCTCTCAATGGAGAGCAAGTATTGGACTGTGGAACTACTGTCAAGCTGCCTCCAGTAGAACAGCTAATGGCCGCCACTCTCACTCATTTAAAGCTGCAGTAGACAGCAAGTCAGGCAGTACTACATCAGGAGAGAAGACATCTAAACTGCCAGCAGCTCTGTCTCTTATTGTTTCTCTTCTTTTATCTTTATCAAGATATATGAAGCTCAATTTTATTCCTCCAACTGGTAAACAAACTAACAGTATATAATATTATCATACAGTGTATTTACAATAGGTATAATTACTGTTACTGTTATGATCCACTGCCTCCAGTCATTAGTCTTGTTTATAGCTACTATTGGCAGTAGCTCTGATCTGATCTACTATTTGGTTTTACTTCTCCTCCTCCTCTTATCAGGAGATGTTGAACTCAATCCTGGTCCTATGATTGATGATCAACCATCTTGTCTCTCATATGCAAAGTATCTCAAACCACTTGTTGACTGGAAACCATTTGCTCTTTGTCTTCCTGGAATAACACAATCTGATGTCAATAAAATTAATAAAACAAAAAGAAATGCTCACCTCATGAAAATGGCTTTACATAAGAGATGGTTACAAGTTAATCCTACAGCATCATGGAGAGATGTCATTAATGCTTTGAAACAATGTAAAGAGAATGAACTAGCTAGAACTATTGAAGACAAAGTGAGAGATCCCACAGCTGGAAGAAGTACTAATGATGATATGGAAGTCAGTACCAGTAATGCTAATCCTGGTCCTATAACAGGTAAACATACACTTAATACAACACTCATTAACTGATACACTACTGCAGGTAATCCAAAGGATATATTAAGGACTCATTCTGATAAACTAGCTCATGCTATTAGTGTGAATCTATACAATGTAACTGATGCACTGTATGCTAAAGATCTGATACCACAACAAGCTAAACAGGAGGTGCATGTATTAGGAGTAACTAACAATGAGAAATCTAGTAAACTAATGAATGTCATTGAGCTACAGTTGGAATCCTCTCTTAATCCAGAGCAATATCTTATTGATATATGTCATGTATTAATAAACCAACAACATCGTACACTAACAGATATTGCTACCTCTATATTACACCAGTTAGGTGAGTGTGTGTGTGTGTGTACATTATCAGTGATCAATATAGTCATTATATTTCAATACATTAGGTCAGTCTATACCTGATAATGTCAGTTCACATACCGTACTACCATCACCAGTTGATGATATTTTCAATACACCAGTTACTAATATAAGAGGTAAAAAATAGACTATAGACTACACTGTTTTATGTATCTTGATCAATAGGTCAGTCTGATGTAGCTAAACCCATTAGTTCAATGCCTGATGATGTTCAAGGATATGCTGACAATATGAGAAGACACTACAAAGAACAATCTATTGTTCCTACAGACTGGCCACCAAAAATTGGAAAAAATTTTTTTGGAAGACTAACACTAGTAGAAAAACAAGACTCCAGCACACAAGCAGAATCAGCTTGGCATATGCTAAGAGGACAAGTTGATAAAACAGTTAAACTAACTGAAAACAAAGAGATAAGTGTTGAAAATGTCCTTCAACCCACAGATAGTTCTATGTCTCTCAGAGTAGTAATAGATGGACCTCCTGGTATTGGTAAGACAAACACTCTGTCGTAAACTGTTAAATATGTGGTCTAATGGAACACTTGTACACCAACAGTATGACTTGGTACTTTACTGTCCTTTAAGGAATAGCAAGATAGCTACAGCTACTACACTAGCTGGCCTGTTTGTGCGTCAACTTAATAGATTTAAAAATGTACCTGAATGGTTTGAGGAGAGGGACGGAGAAGGATTACTGATAATCTTTGATGGTTGGGATGAACTAAGTGCACAACTCAGACAGTCTTCATTAGCTACTAGTATCATTTGTAAAGAGAAGTTAGACCAATGTTCAGTAATTGTTACCTCTCGTAGCTATGCCTCCTCTTCACTTTTGAAAATGGATACTCTCAGTAGACATGTTCAGGTCATTGGGTTTTCTAAGGAAGAAATATCAACAGTAATTATACAAACACTTCAAAAAGATACAAAACTAGCACAAGAACTCATTGATGAAAGCACAAAGTGGAATCAATACGGGTCACAATTCACAACTACTCAAAGCAGTATGGACTCACAACTAGCAGTGAAACTTATTAATGATCTTGAAGTACGAAATGATGTCCAATCATTGTGTTATGTACCACTAATCTGTTCCATGGTCATCTTAGTTTATAAGGAAGAAGGAAACTTACCAACAACACTCACTCAACTGTATGAGAACTTTATCCTACAAACTATGAGAAGGCATGTTGAAATAAAACCAAGACATGACATTGACCCATATACTTTAGGTAGTCTTTCTTCATTACCATCACAATTAGCTAAACCTTTACAAGAGATGTGTCAATTAGCTTATACTAACCTGGTTAATACAACAATGACATTCTCTTCACATCAACTACAATCACTGAGTGAGGCAGTCAAGGAAGACTATCTTGGATTGATGACAACATTTATGGAATATTCTAAAAAAAAGTATCAATTCCTTCACTTGAGTATACAAGAATTTCTAGCTGCATGGTGGATAGCTAAGCATGAGAAGACAGAGGAAGTGTTTAAGGATCACTTTGACGATGATCACTTTCGAATGTGTCTGAGGTTTGTAGCAGGTCTAACTCACCTTGAACATGAGAGCTATCAACAGTATTTTAATAAGCAACAACTCGACTTACAGTGTAAGAGGAAACCATTGTCTGGATGTGAGACTTGTCATCTCTCCTACTTCTATCATCAGAATCCTGAGAGAAGACAAATGGATCATATCGGATCTGATGGTTTTGACAATGTTCCGATTCTTCTTCTTCTTCAACTCTGTA
>NW_003549527.1:2346-5624 GCF_000090795.2 Amphimedon queenslandica | reverse complement strand
AATAGGTAATAAGGCTGATAATTGTGTATCATTCATACATGCATGATAATGCTGTTGTAATACATCATGTACTTTACTTACATCAACCATTGATACACCTTTTGGGTAGCACAGACACTCACATGTACAGCATATGCTGGTCGGAGATAATCGTAATCGTATCGGCTAGGAATGTCCTACACAAAACAAAATAATTTTATACTGCAAAAATAGTTATTACTGATCTGTGAATATACTGGTGTAAGATTAAGTAAAGCCAAGTAAATGCTACCTGTTCAAAAGAAAAAAATAATTAAAAACAAACCTTGATTGCAAATGCTGTATAGCAAAAAATTTAGGGCAACTCTGTGGCAAAATATTTCTGCTCATTTTGCATATTTAAAACAAGAATCCTTAAAAATTAGGACAGACATGTATTACATGGTAGGTGATTCTGTAATAATAAAAACTCCACAAGTCAATTTTATGGCAATTCACGACTACAGAAATGTCTAGTTACATGGTACACAAATGCCACAATCAACACCACTGCTCTGTTGCAGTGGTGATGCCATTTGGTTACATTTAATTGAGCTGTGTCCAACATTCTTTTGATACATTGTAGGTACTGTAACAACTATTCAGATTGTATTCCCTATAATTAAAAGAAATTCCCAGTAATCATAAGGAATAATGTATTAATAATGTCATTAACAATAAATGTCACTAATGAGTCAATATAACTTCCATTGTATTACTCTACATGTAACATCTACTGCACAAGTAGCATAATTCAAGTCAGGTGGAGCCTGACCTATGCAGAAAGGCGGGGAAGGTCAGGTTATATACATATACCAAAGTTGGCTTACAGCAAAATTTCTACAGTACAGGAAGTTATGTCACTTATAGTTAATTAATATTTATAACTGTTCATAATTATTTATGTTTCTCGCAAGCTAACAGGCATGGACTTTAACAGCCATCCAATAGTAGTCAGGCGGACCCACCTCATTAATCCAATAGAGGTACAACAAGCTGCTATAATTGAAGCTGCCAGAAGGCTGGGATATCAACTTAAAAAAACTGGCAGTATGAAGTGATTAGTAGCTTTATACAAGGTAGTGATGCTATGGCAGTTTTGCCTACTGGATTTGGCAAGAGTATGTGCTATACCTGCTTGCTATTCATTTTTTAAGCATTGCTGCCAGGTAGTCATCATAATCATAATTTTAACACCACTGACAGCAATAATGAAGGATCAGGTAAGTTCTATAGTAACACAATTGGTACTGAAATCATGCGGCTTGTAGGCTTCAGCATTTAGATTGAAAGCAATGACTGCTGGCTACATTTGTCGTGAAAAAAACGACAAGGTAATGAAACAGAATACTATTGATGCTAAATATCAATTGTTACTCTCTACCCCAGAGGCATTGTCGGGCAATATAAAGTGGGGGCGACTTATATGCAGTGATAAGTATCGCAATCAAGTAAAAGGTTTAATCTTTGATGAAGCACATACATACATTAAAAATGGTAAGATGAAACTGTATCATTACATGTATATTTATCAAGAATAATTATGTGGTATCACTTGTACTGTGTAATGCACTCAATAAAATATTACATAAAATTACACGTAGAGGTGATTGATGTGCCTTATTGCTCACACCATGAATTATTAGTTTTGTTCACATGTATACAGAGATTTGATTTGGCCTATGAGGGAATGGATTCTTTAATTACACTTTTAATGTAGGGGTACCACATTTCGTGAAGTGCTGTTAAAAGTTTGCAAACTTCTTAGTTTGATTCCTGAGGAAATTCCAGTATTGGCTTTAACAGCAACAGCTACTCGTTCACTTCAAGAGAAATTATCAACTATTATAGGTTTAAAGTCACCAGTAAGGGTCATATTGCCTCCCTGCAAATCTAACCTAACATATAGAGTATTGTCATATGAATCCTTTGAAGAAAGATTTACTCCACTTGTCATTAAACTACGACAGGAAAGGGTATTATTTCCTCGAACTATTATTTATTGTCAAAAAATTGATGATAGTGCTAATCTGTATCTATTCTTTAAAATGAATTGGGTAAAGATTTTACACTACCCCCTGGTGCTCAATCCCTTTCCCAGTTTTGATTAGTGGATATGTTCACTAGCTGCACTGACACTGAGGTGAAGGATTAAATTAGTAACGCGGTAGCGTTACTAAGTAGGATTCACCCAAACAAAATGGCTGCCACGACTTTTGCAGCCTTGCTATACCTGGAAAACGAGCTCCTATGCTTACCAGGCTTTATAGAGGACCTAATCTTGACCAGAGGACTCCATTGGTACAACTAGCGTGGCTCTATACCTTGTCTAAGTGAAAAGTCAAAAATCGGCGTACTGGCCGTTTTGTTCAGCCATCTTTTTTCATCTTCATCATCTTCATCAAGTCCTGTCAATTCAGTTGTCGGTGTGTATCTCAGTATCAGTTTTTGCTAAAAGAATAATTCTTGCACCAATCTACTCCAACAGTCTATGCACAGGTCCATGTCCCATCAGATCATTCTTCAAGTAAGGAAAAAGTGATACTGTGACTGTTGATAGAGCCATCTTAGCTACATGCCACCATTTTGTTAATTAAAAAAGCTTGCCATGTGCTCCAAAATTTGAGTGTGGTCGCGCATGCTCAGATCTGCAGCTCTAGAACAAGCAATTTATTTTTTTACCAAACTATGCTTGGAATCAACTTACTGCAATACTTTAGTGGAGGTTTCCAGCTAAAAGAAGGTATTGATTTTACATGTTACTGTTTTATCAAGTGTGTTATTTTATTTTATTTTAAAAAAACAAACAATTAATGTTATGATGACTTATGATATGCAATGATAAATATGAACTTGACAACAGCCTGGAAGAACAGGAATAGCAGGGAAGATGGACACTCTTAGCTCACAGATTCTTGAACAAGGACTTGTGTCAAGACTGGTATTAGTTTCACTTGTCATCAGTGTAGTTGATATTCCTTCAGCATGTCAATTCAACGCTGTCTCTCATAAATGTTATAACAATGATAATAATAATAATAAAGAAAATTATTGTTTGTGTAAAATCAACAAGTATCACAATTGCAACTACTATAAATATTATTTTTAAAATCAACACAAACAAGAACATAAAAAATTTTTTAAAAATGAAGTAGGAGTCCGAATGACTAACGAAAATATAAAATATTATTAAAAAATCAACACAAACAAGAACATAAAAAAATTTAAAAAATGAAGTATTATTCCGAACGACCAATGAA
>NW_003549527.1:0-2336 GCF_000090795.2 Amphimedon queenslandica | reverse complement strand
TTTCATTTCGTATTTTCGTTGGTTCATCTTTTTTTTTTTAAATTTTTATGTTCTTGTTTGTGTTGCTTTTTAAATAATATTTTGTACTTTCGTTGGTCGTTCGGAAACCTACTTCATTTTTTTTCTAATTTTTTGTTCTTTTATAATTGTCTTTGGAATGAAAGGTTGCACATTACGTATTGTATGTGCTACCATAGCTTTTGGAATGGGCATCAACTGTCCAGATGTTTGTAAAGTTATTCATTATGGACCCCCTGATGACCTGGAGTCATGTACGCAAGAAATAGGAAGGGCAGGTAGAGCTGGATTACCATCAACAGCCATTTTACTGGTTGAAAAAAGTTTCTGGTATTTGCAAATAAGCAGATGAAGCATTATTGTATTACCAATTATAAAAGCAGGCGAGATTTACTCGTTAGTACAATGGAAGGCTATTATCGTGTTCTATGCAGAGTATCAGATAGCGACTGTTGTGATGTTTGTCATGATTCAAGGAAAGAATAAAAATCTAACATTTTCAATAACACAAGTGTTACTATTGTGTTCATAATAATAATAATAATAATAATAATACTAATAATGATAATAATCATGATAAATTAATATCAATAGTGAAACTAAATTTTTTAATACAATTACTTTATTAATGTTTTAATGTAACTAACAATGTCCTCATTTTTTCTTATTGTGTAATAATTGTTTTTGATGTGGTAATGAAGGCAACTTTCTACTAAGTGTAATGAAAGACGTCAAAGTTTCAGGTGGTCAACATCCTTGATTAGATTGAGTGTGTAAGTGATGAATGGTGTCTTGTCCTGTGAAGGGAAATGCTAGAGATGTTATCAAAGTGTACCAATACAGGAACTATTAAACCAATGGCTTTACCTATCCTCTAAATACTCTTCTCTGTCTTTCCTGAGTCTAAGGCAATGGCACTTTTAATTTCTCTATTTAAATATTTTATGAACAAGTCAGCAGAAACGTTCATACCCGGCGCACAACTAGTATTCATAAACCTGCCATATAAATTTCTTTGAACTTGTAGAAGAAACAAGATATAATTTATCTGATGAAGTAGCACAATTGCCTCCTTTGCATACTTGCGATGACCTGCATTATGAAATATTATAGCAAAATACTTCCAGCATTGTATGACACGATCCCCATCCCCCTCCTTTATGGCATCTGAAAATTCCAAATAAAAACTGCCAATGCTAAAAAGTTCTCTTTCATAGGCCAAAACCTCGTCATTCCTTGCAGCAGCATTTGGAGTGTTATATTTGACATTTAAGAACTTATCTACAACACTACATAGTAATAAATACATTATCTCGTGCCTATCTTCATTACTTTCAATCCATGTATTCTTAGGTACAGCTGATGGCGGATGATCAATTTTATTCATCCCAAAAACTTCCATTGTCGCACTTGTAATTTGGCTCTGTAATATAGCTCTGTAATATCAAAGGCATAAAATCTTCAGCTGCATTCCTATGATTTTTTGGCTTTAAGCCAATACTTGAACAGCCAATTAGGTTGTGTAACTGGTATGCCGTACCATGTTCAGCTGATGATTTACTTGATATATTATATAGGCGGTAGCCTATATGTAGGATTCAGGTGGATTTTTCAAGATGGCGGCCGTTTTTATGATTTTCAAACACTTATAACTCTTTTATTTTACAGTGTACAGCCTTTTAAAATTTAAAAGGCTGTACAATGTAAAATAAAAAAGTTATAAATTAATGGCTTAGATGAGCTCTCCTTCACTGAGCGATTCTCCTAATACCTTTGAAGTGGGTTGTAATGTAGCGGGAGCATTTCTGGAGAATAGGCCGAAATTCAAATTTCTGCAAAATTCTTCAGACTTTTTTCTTCTTTCATCATCTATCTCCCCTCTAATCTTCTAAATCAGAGACGTGCTTAAAGGGTAAGTTCTGTGTATTTTTGAGGTATTTTTTTATTGGCTTAATATGATTGCCTGACCATACTAATGATGTGTTCCAACTCCCATTGTCTGAAAAAAATTGTGACCCAATATGAGAAAACCAGGCTATCTGCGGGAATTATCAATTAGAGATATGCCTTCTTAAAGTTGTGACAGTGGTACCTTATCAAAACTGAGATTATACCAAAAATGGATTGTATAAAGAATTTCCTTTCATTTGATACCAAGTTTGCCAAAAAATAACTTGAAAGAGGTAATTTACAGACCTTTCTTTTTGTTGTGCTCCATGTAACTAATGCAAGATATAATGATAAAAAATGGCTGTAACTCAATTTCATTCGTTTAGATTTCTTGTTACATAAATTAGCATAACTCAGCACTAAATGTG
>NW_003549524.1:2874-5640 GCF_000090795.2 Amphimedon queenslandica | reverse complement strand
TGTAATATAATTCACGAATAATTAAATATGGTGGTCATTGATCCTCTTCTCTTCTTTTATTCTTGTTAGAGTACAGGTATTAATGTTGCATTGGCTAGTCCACTGTTGAGTCGTTTTGATGTTGTACTGGTATTACTTGATAGTTATAATGAGAAATGGGACCTGTCAGTTATAGTCCACACACACACAACAGACACACACCAGTTTACACTGGATTAGCCTTACAGGCAAATGTGGCCACATCTAATTCATTAGGGAAAATGTGGTTTTGTTATTTTTAGATTTGTTTTGTCATTTGTGTTGTCAAGAAAAGATAGCAAGAATGATAAAGGTAATATATAATTAATACTTTCATTTTGCTCATGAATTTCGCTGGTTAATATAATTAGGAATAAGCACCTTAAAAATTAGATTATTAATTTTAGCACATACCGTATAGCAGGAAATTTTGGATGGATTAAATTTGGTAAATTTAGCGTTTTGATAGCCATTCACGAAAATAAAAATCTGCCATTTTGAGCCATTATACGCATGCTCAATGGCACTTGGCCACAAATTCACCAAATTAAAAACCGCTATACACCAAAATTTAGCAATTTGCAACTGCACCTGTCACTTCTTCTCTGTTGAATATAGGACCAGATGAACTCACCAATCTTGATTGGAGCTTTGATACTTAAATTAAATTTTATTACTTTTGATAAGTGAAGTTTGTCTCTTTATCTTTTGTCAACAACATCCAATATAACTTTTTATTAGAAAACTAGCAATAGATCTGGCCAGTGGATATTATCAGGCAACTTATGCAACAGATTGAAGTATAGGAACTAGAATCTATAATTATGATACAAGTATGTTTTTATGTGTATTGTGTGGTAGGATAGTCATGGCATTGAACTTGTCAAACTAGATCATGCAGGGTTTCCCATAAGGCATGCTAACTAAGCTTTGTCAGCTGGCAAGCATTTGGAGCAAATTTAAAAATTCATAATAAATCAAATTTTGATTGGAACCAATTCAAACTTTCTACGCAACATAGCTACATGTATAATATATATATATTTTAGAAAATTTTTTTAAATTAGAGAATTTTGACTTGGCTATTTTGGGCAAAATTTGACTGAAATCCCTGTACTCTAGACTATATAGTTTGGCCCAATTTTTGAGCAATTTAAAAATCAAATATAATTGCAAATTTGATTGAAATCAGTTAAAACACTTTACGCAACATAAGTACCGGTACATGTATATCTATCAGAAAAAATTATTAAAATGCAGAATTTTTACTAAGCCATTTTTGATGAAATTTGGCCGAAATCACATACTATACTAAAAGTACAGGGACTTTGGCTCAATTTTTGAGCAACTTTAAAAGTTGACAAAGAATTCAAAATTGACCAGAATCAATTCAAAATTTCTACACATAAACACATGTATATATATATATATCAAAAAATTTTTAAATGAAGAATTCTCATTTTGCCTTTTTAGTGAAATTCTAAAATCCCTGTACTATCCTTGTAAATCCCCACATGTACTGTAATATTTTTAAAAGTACAGGGACATTGGCCCATTTTTGAGCAACTCTAAAAATTATTAAAAATCTGAATTTGATTGGAATCAGATCAAACTTTCTACACAGCATAAGTAGATGCATTTATATTAGAAAAGTCAAATTTGTTCCTAATGACACGCCTCAGAAAAGATTATCAAAATGGAATTTTTGCCCTTATTATTTTTTGGGGGTCAAATTCTCAGTAAATCTACTATAGTTCTGGGTCTTTGGTCCAATTTTTGAGCAACTTGAAAATCCATTGACAAGGAGCTGCATGAGCTACTACAAAAAACTTGTGGGAAACTATATGGAAACTAGATATAGACTATTCTAGATTATGTCAAAGGCATGAAATTGTAGTAGGGCTGTGGCAACCACAATGATAACTTTGTCTATTGCATTAGGTGTAGTGAGCTCTCCTTTGTCTGTCTTGATGCTTCAAATTGAATTTAACACAATATATGGCAGCTCTCAGAGCTCTGCTATATACATTGTACAGTGCAGGTAAGGGAGAGAGAGGAAGTGGGTTGGAAGTGCATGTACGTACCTGTAAGATAAACGGAACAGGAAGATTGGTGTGTGGATTTGTAGCATGCAAAGAACTGTTTCTGAAGCTTTCTTTTCTTTAAATTAAGGAAATTTTGTAAACCCAAGTGAGAAGTGATCAGGCTTTGTATTGTAAAACTTGTAATTTTAAAAAGCAATTGCAAAATCAACAATAAAAATTATAAGCAACTTTTCAGATATAAAAATAATAATGATAATAAATAATGAATAATAATAATAATAGTAATAATAGTAAAATAATAATAATGAAAGGAGAGGAGAGAAAGGAAGAAAGAAAGGGAATCGAAGAAGAGAAAGAAAAAGCAAAATTATAATAATCTTTTATAATTGTCTAATAGTGTCTGTGCTAGTCTATCAGCTCTTCTTGTATTCTCTTGTTTAATTATTTCTAGAAACAAACCAAAATCTTCTCCATCCTCTCTAATGGATGCTTTAACTAAACTAAGCAGCTCGTCCATTCTTTCGTTAGCAGTTAGTCCAGTGCTGGTATCAATAATTTGACCTTTTTCAGCATCACTTATCCTCTTCTCAACCAGCCTGTCTATCAGTGGATACAGGCCAACCTTTTCCTTTATTATTCCAGTACATTCTCTCATTACTCTATGAGCAATATCAGATCTGAATGTACCTATTAATAATACAAA
>NW_003549524.1:0-2095 GCF_000090795.2 Amphimedon queenslandica | reverse complement strand
TGCTCCATTACTGCTATCATTAGGTGTGTCTCCAATAGTCTCCTCCTCACTATCATTATTTGTTCCTATACATCATACAAACACATCAACAGTAAATTATTAATACAATCACTATTGTATACCTTGAGTTTGTGTATCATTCTCTGATCCATTCCCACCTCCATTAGGTATGTCTCCATTACCAACATGTGCAATACCAAGAGCACAGAATTCATCACGTTCAATACAACCATATCTGTTCCCTACACTAAAAGATCCTCCTTCAACTATACTGAACTGGTAAGCATTGGGAAACTTCAGTGGAGCTCTCACAAACTTGAGGCAACCAGTCTGACTAGTGTTTCTTAGATCCACACAATGTTGCAGCTCTATTACCAGTGGTTTTAATAGTGCCTTAGATACTGATATTGCATATACTGCACTCACTAGCACAGTACCTTTGGGTACCTTGAAATTACCACCAGCTAGTGCAGTAACAGCTACTTCGGTATCCTTGGACACTGCTCCTTGAGGACACTCTAAGCTGAATCCATATTTCTCCCACTGGAGTGAGTGAGACCTGTCTCCTTGTAGGATAAAGAGCTTCTGTCCAGCTATAATGATACTAGAGTCTAATGAATCTGAAACAATACAGACACATCATATCTAATACCAGTATAGTACACACACAATCATTCACATGTGTACATGTACATGTACATGAATAACTTACCCATTGAAGGGATCAGGTAATTAAATTGTAGTCCAATGGAACTAGTCTCTTTGATAGGTTGCTTGAGGACCCTCTCTTGTCTTTCCTTCACTAGTTTGGCTATGTACAACTCCTTTTCTTTAAGGTCTATAAATTAATAGAATATTAATAATTATTATTGATTGATGATGATACACTAACCAGTAATAATCTGTTTCTCATTCGATGTCAGTTTGGCTATAACTTTGTCTTTCTCAGAAATGAGATTTTGATTGTCGTCTACACAATAAACATATTCTCCGATCTATTACATGCTGTGTGTATAGTTAACTAACCAATAATGATCTGTTTCTCCTTGAGATATTGTTCCTCCATATCAGCTACTTTGAGTTTCAGTTTCTCATAATCTTCTACATCAATAGAATATTCATTCATCTAATATGATGTACTGATGATACACTAACCAGTAATAATCTGTTTCTTCTCCTCTACTTGTGTCTTTATTTCCAATATTTCAGCATCCTTAGCTTTAAGCTTTTCATAATATTCTATTATCAATAAAAATACAAATATAGAAAATTAAATGATATTTGTTGCTTATACGAATTTGCACTGCATGTACAGTTGCCCATAAATACATGTACTATGATTATTGCTAATAATACCATATATGGTAAGCAGAGCTCACTCTACATCAATCTCATTATTTCTAATGCATGGAAAATTTGACCTATATTGAGTACAGGATACTATTTCCATACTCAACATTGTCTAATCCACTAGTATTATAATGTAAACAATGTACACATAAACAACAGTACAACACAATAGTACCTAATTCAAGAGTTGATTTATCATTTTCTGCTTGCTCAAGGAGAGTGGTAGCATCATCAAGTTGCTGACTAAGTGCTGCCTTTTCTCGAAGAAGCTGTTGCTGCTCTTTGTCTTGATCTTGCTGTATCTGCTCCTTCTCTTTTATTTCTCTTTGAAGCTGTTCCTGATAGCAGAATTCCTTCTCTTTTTGTAATTGTAGGCAATCTTGAAATATTTCAATCTGTTTCTCAAAACTCTCCCAATCACTCAGTATCCTTCTTCTTAGTTGATCTTGATACTGGTCCAGAGGTATTACACTAGTAGACCAATCATTATCACTAGTATATCCTATACAGTAACAAAATAGTGGAAAATAAAAAATACACAAATTAATTACAGTTAGTTATTATGGTAACATTTTTATTGATGGATTCATGTTTATAATCATTGTATGTGTGACCTCTGTCAGTTTACACAGTTAACCACATGAACATTATTATTGTATATAAATACACTGATAATAATATTTCATTCACTCTATAGCTCCTATTAATATCAGTGTTTCTGTATTCTGCAGTCATTATATTTCAC
>NW_003549522.1:3591-5659 GCF_000090795.2 Amphimedon queenslandica | reverse complement strand
GGATTACTCTTTGACTCTGATTTAAAATTATACTGGAACAGTGCCATGTGCTTCACTATAATTACACTGAGAAAAGGCGTGATGAGCCACACCTTTTAATTTACCTATTTTTGAGGATTTAATTTTTGCGATTTTGTTCAAATTCACAAAAATTTTGGGCCACAGAAATTTCTAATTATACGGTACTAATTTTTGCAATTTTGCTCTTTTTCCCAATTAATAACTGTTAATAAACCTAAATTACTAATAAATGCAAGTACTAATTTTTGCGATTTTAAAGCCACTCGCAAAAAATGCAAAAAATTAGTACTCGCAAATAATAGTGGCTATATAGTATTTATGCTTGCGTTGCAAACTGCACTGCGTGTTAATGGTGTGATTTTAATTTTGTGACGGAGCAAAGAACCTTGAAGCATTAAAATTCACAAAAAAAATTTACCAAAAAATAAACAGACATACGATATGTATAATAAATATCTTTAGGTGAAAGTATTTGTAGAGAAACAGTCTGGTAGAAAATTTACGGAGTTCAAGGCCATTTCATTTCGCTCTCAAGTGGTAGAAGGAGTGAATTACATTATTAAAGTAAGAGATACTGTGGGGTCAGTGAGTCAAATGGCATAGATACCAGCACTAACCTGGGATCCTCCCTTAGGGTTAGGTTTGGTTAAGGGGTTGGGGCAATTTTAAGTTTAACCTTAATTTTGGTGATGAATATCCCAGTTGGTAATATTAGTGGGGGGGAGGGTTCATCTTAATTGTTGCATTTTGGAAAATGAATGTACCACAAGAAATAATCATAGCCTAACACATAAAGAAAGTCACTAATTAAATTAATAAATCCACTAATATTATAGTTGTAGGCTGTATAGCTGATGCTTTGCTTTAAGATTAAATAGACTTGATTTTGTATCTGTCAAATTATTTAGTATAGCTGCTTATTTTCAAAGTTGCTTTTTTACAATCCCTTGATGATAGATGGTGTCTTTGATTCTTTGCAAGTCAACCTATAATTTGCAAAAAGTGATCTGTGGTTTCATTGTTATAATAATCGTTACATTGATAATTATAATCTGTATTCCATAAGATATTAAATTTTATACTATTGCCGGTACTTTAGGTATGTGTTGGTGATGGTCAAAATGATTACATAATGTTGCGTGTCCATGAGAATCTTGATGGAGGGGTAACTCTCCTTGCCTACCAATTGGACAAGACAAAGGATGACCCAATTCTGATTAATTTCTGATCATTATTTTTTGCTGTTACATACATGTAACTGATTTAATCAATTCTAAATTCTAAATGTCATTACCTGTGTACTTAAGAGCTGTACTACTTATGCTGAAAAGATTATAATGGTGCCAAATGCTGCTTCTACTGCATGGCCTCATCACCTGTTCTCATATCGTGCAGATAAATATACCAAAGAACTCAGAGTCCCTGATAGTATTGGGAGATCACAGCACTCTCGGCTGACTTGGGATGGATATTTTCATAGGTGCTCACCTTCGCAGCTTCGGGACTCATTGAGTGCTGGGAATTATTTCTATAATGTGACTGGCTGTAATTTATCAGTATAGTTGGTTTCAGTTGAGTTGCCCAAGCACCATCCCTTATAACTTTTTTATTACTAATGCTAGCAACCTGAAACTTAGTATAGTTGCATAACGGGTTCTTCCGAAAATCTGTAGCAATTTTTGAGTCTCTAGGTACTCTGGAAGATTCTGAATGGGTTCTTCCGCTCTAGTTCAAAGGGGCCGCCATGATGAATCATTACGTTCAAGCTTACATCACACTCTTGAATATCATTTGCATCTCATTATTATTTTAACAAAATTAATGTTTTTTATTTTATAAAATAAAAACAGACAAGGTCCTCTAAAGAAGCAGGCATTCAACTAGCAGTCTATACTACTGGAAAACAGCTGCTATACCTGTCTACAGCCTTCTTGATCGCCGTTATTCTTCATTAGACTCAACCCGGCTAGCACCTAGGTTAGTCTCGCTAGCCAGACCATTCCCCAGCCTCCACCCCAATGACTGCAGGCTGGGGAATGGTCTGGCT
>NW_003549522.1:0-3080 GCF_000090795.2 Amphimedon queenslandica | reverse complement strand
TTATATTAAGGTTAATGACGAGATTTTAGTAATCTTTTGTCATAAAACTATTAATTAAACTACAGTGGAAGGAATGTCGAAGTGCTGTCTCTTTCTCCCTCTCCTTCTTCTCTGGCTCTGCTGTAGCCGGATTACTAGTGGTGAGTGTAAGACGTAGCTGCTTTGTTCCAGCTTTCGTCCAGCATAGATTTTGGTTCCAGGGACGAATAAGCTTGATTACCTCGAAAATAATGATAATCTAGCAGTAATTAAAATAATTGTTTTTAGCCTCGTGGCATTCACTCTATGCATGAATGCCTTTGCTGAAATAATGAACATGAAGAATGAGTAATTGTATAAAGTTTTGGTAGGATCTGTGGTAGTGCTCAAAAACAATAAATAAATTAAGTATAAATCTACATGTACATGGGGATATGTTTTACATTCTTTCTAGTATATATACTTACTTCAATAATATTGTGTTTGAGTGTGCATGTATATAAATGTACTAAATACATAAACTTTACATTCCTTATAGTACGTTATGAAGTAATACCATGTAAATTGCAATTTATAAAAGTGATGAGAGAGTGGAATAGACTAATAGTACTGACATCCTTTTTAACTTGATCTTTGCACTCTCATTCTCTCAATACACACCTGTCATTTTATTTGACTTCCTCATGTGATTATAGATTTAATATAATATCTTTTTAGGCCAGATTAATGGAACAGTCATTTTATCTCGATTTAATTCCACATCGAGTTCTTTCTCATCCGGGATAGTCAGAGTCTATTACAATGGCTGGGGTAACATCTGTAATGATGCTTACTTTAATTATGTTGACGCCGTTGTCATATGTCATCAGTTAGGATTTGATTCAGAGATTTCTTATTATGATTCTACCTCTGGGCAGAACACAATGTAAATTATTCGAATTGCTGGTATTTTATACTAATTAAATTTACTGTAGACTTTAATCTCGGCCATTATAAATTAGCCTAAATGCTTCAATGTGTACTTATTTTTCCTCATAATTTTTGAAATTGATCTACCTTACAAAATTTTATTATATGAGAGAAATATTAGGCAAATTTGTCTGTGGAAAAGTAATTGGTGAAATTTTATATTGATGATAATTACTTTTTCTTATGTTTTGCTACAACTTTTACTATGCAAAATGGGGTGAGATTATACAGTACATCTTGATAATCAATAGCTTATTATAAGTATATCCTAACTTACTTACCATCCCAAATTCTGTACTAATTGTATTTTTCTACATTTAAGTATATGCATTTTTTAACTGTTCTATTTTAATAATATTAAAAACAAAGAATAATAATAATAAATTACTAAAGTCTGTTTTTACAGATATGGTACAGATTATCTACCTACAGTATGGCAAGGCTTAGATTGTGGCGGTTATTATCTCTCTGTGTCTCAGTGCTTCTATTCCACTGAGATTGATCATCAATGCAGCTCCAATAGTCATGATGTAATAGTCCAATGTTGTAAGTCTCTAATAAATTAATAATTACCTTATAGCCCGTAATTTTTGGAGGGAGTAAATTTTGACAAAAAATTGTGTGTTTGGCTAAATTTAATTTGTCAAATATGCATGGAATGACTCAAAATGGCAGATTTATTTTGGTGAATATCTATTAAAACGCCATATTTTCCCCCTCAAGATTACAAGCTACATGTATACAATAATCATTTCAATAAGTATAATCTATTTCTTTAGCTAGCACTAAGATATGGGATAACCCATTCCTTGGAATGATACGTCTACAGGGAGGGTATTACTCTAATGAAGGTCGTGTTGAGCTATACTGTAATGGACAATGGGGAACAATATGTAACAATGGGTTTGATTCTACTGATGCCAACACACTCTGCAGGCAACTAGGATATGATACTTGTGTCTCGTATACTTCCTCTTCGTAAGTTACATGTACAATGTACCTTATAGTACTTTAATTTGGTGGAGTTTTATTTTAGCGATTGTACATTTGCAAGCAGATTTGCCAATATTAAAACCGCCAATCATTAATGCGCTTGCTCAGTAATGCATGTGTATATACGCAATAACTCGCCAATTAAAAACTGCCAATTACAATTTATAGCAAAATTCCCAAAATTAAACACCACCAAAATAAAGTGTTATATGATATTGAGTTAGTGGTTGATTGCTATTTTTGGTATTTTAGTCGTTATAATCTGAGTCAGCCAGTGTGGAGTAATGATATGTACAGTGTTTCAGGGACTGGTTGTTTTGGTGATACTAATGCTTGCCCACTTCAGTCAATATCTAACTGCTCGTCTCAAATCAGTCTTATATGTGGTTAGTTGTGCCTCCTAATTTATTATATATTTAATGTGTAATATGTGACTATAATTGACAAAAGGTACATGTACCTTATGGTGGATAATCAAATTCATTTTTATAGCAGAAAAATCCGACTTTTCTGTGCTCGATTGATAAAAAAATTTTTGCACAGGTGCAAAAATTTACTATATAACTTCTGCAAACAATTATTTTCTAAAAAAACACACAGGTTGATATTTTTCCATTATAATGCTGAATTTAATAATCTGCCAAATGGTACCTTTTGTCAATTATAATCACAATTTATTTTTATATACTATATTACTCTAATACTTGTCCTCTCATTGTAAAATTATTTGTCCTCACTTTGTATTTCTATTATTATTGTAGGTGAGAGTTCACTCTCTATTAAATATGCTGCGACGAAAAGCGTTTGTTCTCAAGTTATGCTGAATAGTAAGTAATTATAATAATAATAGTGGTAGCTAAATGTCATGATGTATTAGTAATATTAGTTTAATGTACACATAATAGCAATAGCTATGTTAAAAATTTTATAGTAACAAGATTGTAATAATACCTTTTTGTGTTGTTTGCAAGTTGAATTGTGATCATTAAAATTAAGGAAGGTTTTTTCTCTTTATTATCAAAGATAAGTTGCTTACTTCACTGGTACTGTTCCGTAACAATGTCACGTCAACTTTGTTCACTTCTGGCATCATTAGAATCTATGGTTCTTCCTGGGGTAATATCTGCTATGACTACAGC
>NW_003549521.1:2555-5681 GCF_000090795.2 Amphimedon queenslandica | reverse complement strand
TAATTATAAAGCTGCTAGCAGAGTGAGAAGAGGAATGACTTTTGAAATTGATGACTGCAAATTTCAACTTAAAGCAATGACAAGTCCAGACTATCAGCCATTAGTAGATAATAAAAGAATAATAGAGAAATTACAAGAAAGAATAACATTAATGAATATTGAACTAATGACTGTAAGAGAACACAAGGAGAGGATTATAAAAAATAGAAAAGGTTTTATTGATGATGTGTCATCATTAATTTTGATTGTTGAAATATTTGGATAGCTTTGAAAGAGACTGAGGAGAAGAGACGGAGAGAAAAGAAGCGAAAAATTAAAAAAGAAATGTGTTTGGTATATACTAGAGTGAGACAGATCAACTATCTACTTACTTTATTTTACAGATTTATTTATCTTGCAATGATCCTGTTACTGGTAAATTAACAAGCTCATTTCTTAATGTACATAAAGATGAATTACTACCCAGTGTACTGGATAAAGCTTATGAGGTTTGCTGTTTATATTAATTTTTGCTCATTTCTTTTCTCCTCATCAGTTAATGGAATTAGCTCCTCATATTCCTATTGAGAGATGTCGTTTAGTTAAATATAATATTAAAGATGAAGTAATGGATCAATCCCTTGATCTTGATGAGGTATTAAATTTTATCTATCCCATTTGTTATAATCATAGATTTAGTTTCAGCATCAAACTATTGGACAAATTGCAGGCGGAGCTAGAGTTCATTCTTCTTTTAAATTATTCTTAGAAACTCGCAAAGAAAATGAAACTTTTAAAAAATACAGTCATGGAGGTGTGTTTTGTTACCATGACAATGTTTCCATGTTTTTGATGGTGTAGGTATTAATCTAGAGGTATCAGTGGTTGATCTAACAACTGGTGAAGTAGGACCAGCTAAACCAATGAGAGGTGAAGAAGGTTGGACTGTTGAAGAATTAAAACAACATATAGGAGAAGTAAGAGGAAGTATATACTCTCATTTATATTGTCACTCTCTTCCCCTCCCTTACTTGATCTGATGCATTTCTTTAGTTATTTAATATCAGTTTATCATGTATGAGAATAGTACTGAAGGAGAAGGATTACCAAGGTGATTTGACCCAGGATATTAGTCATGTAAGAAGTACTTTGAAGAATATACTGTCTAGAGGATATAGACAGTATGAAAAGGTACTATTGTAAATGTAGAAGCATTTGACTTGTACATTTCTTTTCTATAAAATTTAGCTTTTAACCATAGTCACACACATGTACATGTACGCTTAAACATATGGTGCAGGTATACATTTAATCTAGTTGTACTACTGTAAATCTGGTTATTTCAATGGAAAATTTAGGTGTCTGAAATTTTCATATACTGCCTATTTATCCCAATAAATTAATAGGGAAAAGAAAATATTAGCAATTCTAAATTTAGCATGCTACATTGCTATACAAAAATTACCATTGCTCAAAATAAACCTGATTTACGTTATATTGTATGGTTTTACGACTAATTTTGCATTAGGCAAGTACCGCATAGCGTGTAATTTAGAAGAGGGAATTTTGGTTTTTAATTCGGTGAATTTATGGCCACGTACTATTGAGCATACTATCAATATGCCAAATCCAAAATTACCTACTATACAGCATCAATTTCATACCAAATCCTTTAATTATTTATCATAGGTTTCTCACTTTCATTTATTTATTTGTATATATATTTTATTCTCCTCCTCACTGTCTTTACTTATGCACAAACTCATGCAGGCACACACAGACACACTTTTTTCTCAGTTCTATGTATCATCAGATCCTGAAGATTGTCAAAAAGAATTTAAAGATAGTTTAATGTACAGATATGTTGAGTCTCACGTCAAATGGATCATACAACTGAACATTACAATACCTCCTGGACCTGAAGCCACACCCACTACAACTAACGTAACTAAAGGAAAAATAATAATGAAAATTATATCAATAAATGAAGAAAGTGATAAGAAAAAAAGAAGTAAAATATTTATTAAAGTTACTTTGTTGGTTCATAATATTAATACAGTACTGGTACTAGTTGATAAGAGAATAACATTAGCTCAATTGAAGGAGGAGCTAGTTCCACTGATTGGTGTACCACCTACTGGTTTTAGAGTGTGTAGAATTGGTGGTAGGTATGGAGAATATGAAATGGAGGAACTGGATAAGACATTTGAGGATGTTAAGTCTGGATCAAAGGTACTGTACATAGTTTAGTGTGTTTGATTCATTTCTCCTTTCCATTATACACTACTATAAAAACTAATAACACACACACACACACACTCATCTCTTTATTACTTTGTGTATCTACTAGTTGATAGTAAGACTGGGTAGAGCATTAAGAAGAGGAGAGAAAAGAATTAAATTATATTTAATACAAGTTAACAACACAGAGGTAAGAATTAACATTAATGGGCAAACTCCTTACTGCATGGTAAAGTACCGTATAGCGAGAAATTTTCATGGCCCAAAATTTTTGTGGATTTGTTTAAAATCAATTTCGTGGCTTTAATTTTTGTAGTTTCCTACTTTTTGGCCATCTTGAACCGTATTAAATTGATTTTTGCAGATTTTACTTTTGTGAATTTTGAAAAAAATGCAAAATCCACAAAATTTTGGGCTATGAAAATTTTCCCGCTATACAGTAGTTTTGTTTGTTTGTCTGTACTCATACATCTGGGCGTGGCAAGGGGTAGAGCCTGTTAATGATAATAATAATAATAATAATAGTTTCACATTCTTGTAATAATTTCATTTATTTTTAGTTTTGTAAGTTTATGATGGATACTGGTTATGCTAAGGGTACACCAGTGAGAGAACTTAAGAAACAAATTATTGAAGAAGCAAAAGTACAAGGAATTGACTGTGTCCTTGAATTAGACAAGTAAGTACATCATGTGACTATCATGTGACTATCATGTGACTATCATGTGACTTATTGTGTAGAATGAGATTACGTGACAAGAGGGGAGTGTCTCCTGGTAGTGTATATCTTGATCATGAGAGGATCGATGATGCTAGGTTTGATGATACTATAATAGGGAAATACATGTATATTTGGAACCATTGAAAGGTCAGCATTATTTCACTATTTTCAGTTTAAATAAATGA
>NW_003549521.1:0-1879 GCF_000090795.2 Amphimedon queenslandica | reverse complement strand
ATTGTATTGCTTGTGCTGGTGATGTGTTTAAAGGTTAGCAGTTCACTTCTTCTACCAATAAAGTTATTACAGAAATAATTTTAAAATAATGTTATATGCCAGACTGATAGTGATTATTCCATAATATAACTGTATGCAAAAATTTAGGAAATTTAGAATTTTTAAAAATTGGTTTTATAATTTTTCTTGTAGCTTGTACAATGAAGCCTTTTGATCCTTAAGGTCAAGGTCAGTTGTAGGGGGCAAAGGTCACCCCCTTTATGTTTACCCCTGCCATAACTGATGTTAATTTTGGGGATGTGATGTTTTTGTAGTTAATCGCTATCCAAGTAAAACTATGTGCATCCGCCAAAAATTAAAACCCAAATTTCCAGTTAAACAATAATTATAAACATTATAGCACAAAATTTATGAGGGCTGTAAATTTTGTGAATTTGCCTAAAAATCTATTTGCTGATTTAGTTTTTGCGAATTTACACCATCTGCTGTCTTGTACCCTAAAAATTTGATTGTTTTGCAATCTTCAAAAAATTGCAAAATCTGCGAAAATTACAACCCTTGAAAATTTTGCACTATACATCATAATATTGAGAATATACACGTGTACTGTACTTTGACTTTGAGAGAGTATGTGTTATTATTACATGTATCATTTTGTTTTTACAGCTGTCAGAGTTAAGTGGAGTTCCTGTTGAGTATATCTATTATTCAGTGGTTAGTCATTGAAACATACACTATTTAATGCTCTCTCTGATTGTATTAGGGAATATCATTTCCAGTTGAGATATCATGTCTTGATATTGAGAAAATGCTGAACTGGTATTCCATCACTTCATACAGATACTCATCAGGACTATATGATGGATGTGTCATATATTACAAGTACTAATGAACACACACACATTATGTATACACACACACTTACATACACCTCTTACTGTTTATAATTATTTAGAGACAATAGAGAGAAGATGAAGAAGTTAACAGATAAAGAGAGATCAGAAATACAAGAGGCAGAGAGAGCAAGGTCAGTAGACCTCATGTATCATCATGTACATGTACTATCAGTTAATGTCTACATATTTACATTACCGTATAAGTGGTTTTTTCGAGGGTTGCAAATTTTGTGGATTTCTTCCTGATTTGTGAAAATAAAATATAATTTAATACGGTACTGCATGGCACGTGGTAGAATTCACGAAATTAATATCCGCAAATTGGAATATTAGTAGATTTTGTGAAATATATATAATTCCCTTGAAAAAACCACTTACCATGCAAGATGATTTATTGGTGGGAGTAATATTTGGCGGATTTTATGATGGCGGTTTTGTGCCACGTGCCATTGAGCATGCTCAGATTGAAACAAAATGGTGGATTTTATATTGGCGATTTCTTCATAGAACCGCCATGCAACCTCAAATATTAATTCCTCACCAATAATTCATCTTGTACGGTATACATTAGTATAATCGTTATAGTTTGATGTAAGTATAGGTTTGTTGATTAAACCATTTCTCTTTTATTCATGTTCACTTTACAGAATTATTGATTACAAATCTTCTGATCAGCTTTCATAGAGTTTAATTACAAACTTAAGATTAATGTACTCATTTTATTGTATTCTAGGTTAAAGAGGATTAAGCAAATTGAAGCACAGGATAGACAAAGATATTGGTTATGACTGAGTTTTAGATGTCATATTTTTATTTTTATTATTGTATTGCAATCCCACCAAATTTACTTGATGACATGTTATAAGAGTTGGCTATATGCATGTACAGTAAATACACTTTATTTAATTTTGTGTAATTTTTCTAGCAATTTAATTTTTATAGAGTAGCTGTCATTCTTATATTAATTATATTACAAAAGAAAT
>NW_003549520.1:1562-5690 GCF_000090795.2 Amphimedon queenslandica | reverse complement strand
TGAAGCAGCTGTAAATTGTATATTAGAAAGCAAGATACCTACTTCTGAACCTACTTACATTAAAGAATAATAAAAATAAAAACTATTATTAGGCCTATTATTATTATTATTATTATTATTATTATTGATGCTGTTATTATTAATTATACATGTACTTATTTATCATTATTATTCTATTATTGTGAAGTAGTAAAGGAATATTATAATTATTATTGTGATCATTGTTGTTATCATTATTATTATATATTATTTATCATTATTATTATATATCATTATTGTGACAGTAAAATTAAAATAAATTGAAATTTGTTACAAAATTATAACATACCAAGAGATACTCAAGTTAATCAAGCCAGCCTATAACTAGGAATAGTTTGAGCACGACAAGTAAAGAGCGAAGTTATTCAGTTTGGCTCTGGCTGCTTGGCCCGGGTCTTTGCATCGAGCCTCACATTCTCCTTGTAGCCTCACATTCGTGGTTAAGAAGTTGCGTGGGCGTGTGAAATTCCTTGTGGTTACTATGGAATGTGAGGCTGGGCAATGTGGGGCTAGCTTCAGCTACGTCTTGTTCTTTGATCAATGGCAACTAAAACCAGTTTATGTTCCTCTTCTCTGAGTCTCTTCTCTTCTCCTTTGACTATTGGTAATGTTCATTAACTATCTATGTATCATTGAATATGATTTTAGATCAACTTATTGATGTACTTGATCTGTTGAAGAGATGTGGTTTCCCTCAAAAGAGATGGAAAGAACTAGGACTGAGACTAGGACTACACAAGAACACACTGGACATCATTAAAAGGGACAGTGACACAACTTATGAGTGTTTGGCTGAGTGTCTCTCCCAGTGGTTGTCCAGAGCTGATAATGTTGACAGTAAAGGAGGAGCTACCTTTGACTCACTGTCAGATGCTCTTAAATCTATGAATGAGAATGCTGCAGCTGACAAGTTAGATCAAGAGAGTAAGTTAATATCACTGATTGTATTAGTATTGACTGTGTGTGTGTGTATTCTATAGAGCGTAAAGCTAAGGCTATTGATGTATTCAACAATCATCATCCACTCCTCTCTCAGTCTCTCTCTAATCCTGTCAGTGTAGCTATTATGCTTCAAAGAGAGGGTGTCATAACAGGACAAGTATTGGCTAGAGTGGAATCAGCTAGTCCCTCTGTTCCTAATCAACGGGAAGTCCTGTTAGCTGCCATTATAGTAGCTATTGAAAGCAAGTATAGTTTACTACAAACATTTGCTAGTGTGTTGTGCAAGTTCACTGGTAATATAAAACTAGGAACAGTTATACAAAAAGATTATGGTGGGTCTATTAGATTATAACAATGATGCTCATAACTTTTTATTGACCAATCCTTCAATGATGATAAACAGCTTATTAAAGTTGTTATTCCTGATGATGATATGAGCACTGATACGTTAAGCACTGGAACAACTACACTGTCACCTACTCCAACTAATACACCAACTGGTAGGTAATTTATTAATAATGAAACCGTTGTTATTATTTTTATTTCTAATAGTTGAGATAGCCATTCCTGAATGCATGAGTCGTGAATTCACTTCAATTCAAACGTCTTATGGTCGAATGTTGTACAATGTTCATAAAATAATAAAGAACAAGCCACCTCAATTAGATGACATAAAGGAATTTTTACGTTGCTGTAAAAGTAGTCTTGAACCAAAGCTGTCTTTGTGTTCCAATATCACTGAAATATTGCGAGTCATAGAGAAAGAGTGCTCGTTAATTGATATTGAGCTGCTTCAATCATTGGTGGAAGAATTCAAAATCAAAAAAGCTGAAAAATACGTAATAGAATACAATGGCATATTAAAAGAGTTTTGTCGCACAGTAAAGGTTACGCTTTGCTTAAATGAGAAGTTTGAAGCATTAGGAGGTAGCCCTTCTCTTCAATGTGAAACAGTTACATATGTATTTGACTGGGAACCAGATGAGCACATGCTACAGAATATTAAAAAAATTGTTTCTAAGACATCTGGTAAATTAGCAAAAATAAAATACATCAAGAGAGGAAACTCTATCATTGTCAGTTGCTCCTTCCCTCACTCTCTCACTGGAGCTCTCATTATAAAATTGAGTGAGAATCTTGAATTATTAATAAAGAATGGTCTAATGAAGCTTACTGTTGGATACTGCACAATATGGAAGAAACAAAAGATACAAGTATGTGTATATATACTGTCAGTAATTATCATTATATACTGTATTATAAAGAAAATACAGGAACCACTAGAAGAGGAGGTACAGGAGATAAAGGAACAACCTCATGATACAAAGGTATAATAATTTGTGATTGATTATTTTATTAAACTAACTTAATATAGGAAGAGAGAGTAGCAAGACTGGAGGAGAAAGAATCTGAAGAATCAACACCTCAATCAGTAATTAATCAAGGTATAATAATACATTAATGGTTGTTGACCAGTATTATTAATTGATGAATAATTATTATATTTCAGATATACTATCAACTGATACAAGTGTGACAATAATTAATAAACAATTAATAAAAGAAATGAAAACAAACAAACTATTAGAAGAAACACTAACAAGTAAGTATAATAAAACTTTATTAATTATAATTGAATTAATGTAGAAATGAGAATAAAGGAAATTCAACAACTTCTATCCTTACCAAGAAATGCTACTTCAGGTCAGTATTATTGTTACTATTTATTATTGTTACTATACTGTTTATAGCATCATACAGAATCAGAAGAGGAATGAGAATGGAAATAGATCAATTGCAATTATTATTAACAAATAAAACTGGTACTGAATCATAATGTATGTGTTAGTGTATTATAATTATACTATGATAGGTTTACTGGGTCAAAATGAATCATTAATAGATATTAAGAGAGAAATAGCTGAACTACAAGAACAGATATCATTAATGAGTGTACATATACTAAATATAGGAGAAGAGAATGAAGAATATAGAGATGTAATAAAAGGTACACTATGGTATTTATTCATTGTTAATTATTATTCATTAATCAGAGTGGAGGGAGCAACTTACATTGACTGCATCAGCTGCTGAATCTGTAGTATTGACAGATAAAGATTATGATAAAGGTATGTGTCATTATAACTAATTGATATATTATATTACTGGTATATAGTGAATAAACCATCACCAGAATCTGTTTTTATTGCTCGTTATAACTATCATGCAACAATGAGAGGTGAAATATCATTCAGTGAGGGAGAGCAGCTGAAGATATATGAGAATCAGAATAGCTTTTGGTGGAAAGGAAGATCCTTGGTGTCTGGTGATGAGGGAGTCATTCCTAGTAGTTGTGTTTACTCAATGTTGGAGTCACTTCAATTGTTAGAGTTTATACTGTCAGTGGAAGAAGTGTCCCTTCCTATTCTACAGAAAATAAGGACTGATTCATCTAGTAATGATGAGAAAGCTTCTCTTTTCTTGGAGACTATTAATGATGATCCTATTATGATATCTGCACTGAGACAAGACAAGAAACAACATGATGAAGGTAATATTTGTGATTATTGTACATACTTAATACATTATAACAAACACACATATTCACATAATACAGTCGGTCAGTGACAACTACTAGCTGTGTCTGTATTTGTTTATGAAAGTTGTGTGTATTTGTATATACACATGATGTGAATATGTGTATTATTATGTATATAACATACAAGTATAAATATAATCCTTTGGCTGCCATTAGGAGTCACTGGGAGTGTGGACTGGGACAGTGACAGGGTATACCTTAGCTCTCCATCTCCAGTTCAGTGTAATGAAGTGATTAGGAATATTAATAACAATCATAAGAAGATTAAACTCCATGATTCATCTACTAATAGTACCGTAGTATCTCTACTATCATCAACTAAACTGCATACACTAAACCTGAGGAAACTTGAGATATGGCACACTCCATTAACTAATGATTGTATCCAGTACTTGTGTATACTACTAACCAATAATAAAACGATAAAAGAACTAGGCATCAAAGGCCACTCCATTAGTGATAGAGGAGTTACTAATATTTGTCAAGCACTTGAACACAACTCTACACTTACCTCATTAGATCTTTATAATAATCCTCTCATCACTCTA
>NW_003549520.1:0-889 GCF_000090795.2 Amphimedon queenslandica | reverse complement strand
AATTTTTGTATATTTTTGTAAATTTGTCCGTATATTGAGGGATCAGGTGACACATTTTAAGTGGCCATTACTCTGTCAAAAAGACAGCTATCAAAAAGATCCGGATGGTGATAGTTAGTTTAAAGACAGGCCTACAAAGTTATCATAGTGACCTTCTAAAACTATCCTTTGCTGCCGTTCAGAAATGACAGTCCGAAGATTGAGAATTTTGGCCGATCATTGGTATTGTCGGACACCACGCTTTGAGAGCTTATAACTTTCTATGCACTCTTGCTAGAGCTACAAGTTTTGTCACGCAAATAAAGGATAACTATTGCTATAATACTTTGCAGTTTCATGAGATGGCAATGTATAGTTTTCCTAAAACAAGTGTCCGAAAATTGATGGTGTACGATCATTGATAATGTACTCTAGTCAGTTCATCTTCACCAATAAGCAACCAATCAGAATACACTACTTTACATGATAAAAGGTGAACCAGTGACACATTATATTATCATAAATCTAACACATGAACATCTCTTGATCTCTCATTAATCTCTCTCTCTCCTTCTTTCTATCTCTCCCTCAGTCTTTAATAACTTTTCTCTAGCTGACCTTCCTCCATTTCAGCAAGTCAGTCTTGTTTCCATTTTTAAAATATATTTCTCTCAAAAAGGAGCAGATAAAAAAAGAAAAACACAAAGAATAATAAAAGCACATTAAAAATAATAATAACAATAATTATAATTTTTAATAAAATGTTTATAAAAGAGATGATAAAAAAATTTAAATATGTCCACACAGTTCAACCAGTACACCAGAATCCTGAGAATGACCAGCTGGAGAAAGAGAGAGAGGAAATGACAAATTATACACACACATACCATATAAGGATGTACAATATATC
>NW_003549519.1:3840-5705 GCF_000090795.2 Amphimedon queenslandica | reverse complement strand
CAGTTAGTAACTGAACTACATGAGTATCTACACAAGCAAGTGGTTTGCAAGGGACAGAAGGAATGCAAGCTATAAGCCGTGTAATGATGAAGCTATGCTTCTGCAACCTGCTACCAAATCATTGCTATTATATCAATTAATAAAATTGCTAAAATCATTTTAGAAAGACTCATTAACTAACAATCATAAAACACTGATGATACCTATAATGCTTAGCAAGCAAAATTTAATGAATATGAGCACAACCTTATAAAGTGTAGACATAAAAGAATGCTTTTGGTATTCATTGGTAGGAAAAATCTCCTGATCTTTTAATAATGGCTTCTCTTGCACTTATCTGTCTTCTTGCAGTAACTGCAGCAATAGCAGAATCAGCTGTGGCTCCTGGTACAAAGCCAAACATCATTCTGCTCTTTAATGATGATCAGGATATCACACTTGGTGGCACTACTCCTATGGCTTTCACTGAAAAGCTGATGTCCACTGGAGCTACTGTGGACAACTTCTTTGTCAATACTCCTGTTTGCTGTCCATCCCGTACTACAATGCTTACTGGAGGCTATCCACACAACTGGCATACAACCACAGGAGGGTGCATGCATATGGACACTGATAACGATCGCTTTAGGAAGAGCATCTTTGGCCTCAACTTGCAGTCACTTGGCTATACAACTGGTCAATTTGGAAAGTTACTTAATGGGATGAAAGAATACTGTTCAGAAAAGGATCCTCTTCGTCTGCCTGGTTTTGATTCCTACTTGACCATGTGCAATTATGCCAGGTACTTTGAGAATACGTTCTCCTCCAATGGAACATTATATAAAACAGGAACTAAACCAGAGGATTACCTTACATCAGTTATTGGTAATCACAGTCTTGATTTCATTGAGGCATCACTCCAAGCTGGTAGACCTTTCTTTGCTTATATATCACCTCATGCTCCTCATGTGCCTGCTACACCAGCTCCATGGTATGCTGATAAGTTTAGTGACATGAAAGCACCAAGAACACCAAATTATAATTATTCAGCAACTGATCATCATTACGTTATCAGGTCACAGCCCATCCTAACATCTGATGAAGGTGATATAAGTGATGCACTATTCAGAGATCGTTGGCGTTCGCTTCTCTCAGTGGATGACATTACAAAAGATGTTGTTTCATTACTAGAGAAGTATGATCAAGCTGATAATACATACATACTATGGACTAGTGATCATGGTTACCAGCTAGGTCAGTTTAGACTACCAAGCTGCAAACTCCAGCCTTATGATCACGACCTTAAAGTTCCTTTCCGTATAAAAGGGCCAGGTCTTAAACAAGGCAGTCACTCATTTGTAGCAAGCATAGTAGATGTAGCACCAACCATAATAGAGCTGGGAGGAGGCACAGTTCCTGAGGAAATGGATGGACACTCATTTGCAAGTCTATTGATGTCTGATTCATCTGCTCCTAAAGATGAAACAAGAGATAGAATGACAATTGAGTACTGGACACTTGGAAATGTCATTCGTAATCATCATTACATTGATATGCCTAACAACACTTATATTGGTATAAGACTAGTCAATGATACTCATAATTATCTCTACGTTGAGTACTATCAAGATGTGAAAGAGATGAAATTCACTGACAAAGGGTTTGAGTTTGAATTATTTGATGTAAGCAAAGATCCTTATCAAATGAAGAACCTTTACGGTACACCAGAAGCTGATGACCAGTTAGTAACTGAACTACATGAGTATCTACACAAGCAAGTGGTTTGCAAGGGACAGAAGGAATGCAAGCTATAAGCCGTGTAATGATGAAGCTATGCTTCTGCAACCTGCTACCAAATCATTGCTATTATATCAATTAATAAAATT
>NW_003549519.1:0-3006 GCF_000090795.2 Amphimedon queenslandica | reverse complement strand
AATTATGCTAATGAACAAAAGCAGAGTCTCTTCTTTAATCAAATGAAATGAGAGGAGGAACTGAAGGAACACGCTGGATCTCTGAAGGAGGGAACCCCTCATTTGGCTGGAACAAAGGAACCTCAGTGGATGAAGAAGGACCATATGGTGGAGCTGCTAGAGTAGATGGAGCCATACTGGGAGGAGCCCCATATGGAGAAGAATAAGAATAATTAGGAGGAGGGGGGCCGAGATCAGGTGGCTGGTAAAGAGTAGGGGGCTGATAGTGTGTGGGCGGAGGACCAGGTTGAGTGGGTGGAGGATGAGAATAGGCTGATACTGGGAGTTGCTGATAGCCTGAGATTGGTTGATAAGTTGGTGGATCAACTTTAGGTGGTAGAGGTCCTGCGTAACTTGTTCCAGGAGCTCCATAAGGCTCCACAGGGGGAGGCGGAGCCATTGAAGGAGGAGGGGCATTATATAGAGAAGGAGGAGGAGCACCATAGGGAGCTGTTTCCATGCCAACAGTGCCTCCGCCCACTCCTCCAAACTGTTGCTTGTATACCTGCTCTTCCAGTGTTATTAGTTTCAATCGCTCGTTTTCTCTCTGAATTGCAAGTGTTTTCTCATATTCGGCTCTTTGATTACTCAAACGGTTTAGTCTCTCGGACTGCATTGACTGACCGTACGCCATTTGCTCTGCTTTCTGTTGCCTGAGCAAAGCAAGTTTCATTTGTACTTGCATTTGAGCCAGTGCTTGCTGCTCCCTCTCCTGCTGGAGTAGCTGCTCATCGTGTCGCCTCTTCATCGTATCAAAAGTGATCCTGGCTTCTTTGGACTCTTCTAACTTGTGGAGGAACCTCTCTTGATCAGCTAGAGGTGAAGAAATGGAGATATAACATGTGGACACGTGTCAATTTATACATGTACTGTATATTTAAAATTAGTCAACTTTCTCTCTTTTTGCCTCACATTTCTTCTCTTGTGTTTCGTCTATTTGCTGGAGGAGTTGAATGTGTAGAGCAGTGAGGTCTTGATGAAGGGAAAGGATGGCCTGATCGGTCGCGATGCTCAATCCTTTTCCAGAGACGTTCTCCATCCTCTGATTGAACTGATCAATGAGGCGATTGAGAGTAGAGCAAAGTGGAGACGCACCATTGACCTGAGGTGCTGGCTGTTGCTATTTTTAGTAACAAAATAAAAGAATAATTACATGTACACTGTTACTAAAAATAGATGTATGTTTCTCTTACTTGTTGAAGTTGTGTATGTGAGGTATTTCCAGTCCTTTGCTGCTGTCCACGTGAGCTGTATTGCTCAAACTATTAAAAAAAGCAATCCACATCATAAATTTTCCCTCCATCAGTATTTTCTCTCTCTCTCTCTCTCTCTCTCTTTACTTCAGTTATTCCTTTATCAGTTGTCTTTGGAGCAGGCACGGTGCTAGTAGTAGGTGTGGCCTGAGACTAATAAAAATAATACAAGTGTATTAGTGTCAAAATTTTTACAAAATTGTTTTCATTATTTTGCATGCATAGCTAAACGAAAAAAAATTAAGTACAGTAACAATTTATGGAAAAAAGAAAAGGCTGTGGTTTATGCTACATGTATATAGAAAGCTTGAGCTGTTTCTGACAAATATTTATGAGTATTTTTAAAAAAGAGCCAATTTTTTCAAAAAATTGGGTCTGAAATCACCCCAAATTTTTATTACATTTTCTGATACACATTGATGTCCTTATGCTATGCAGAAAGTTTGAGCTATTTTTGACAAATAATTTTCGAGTTATGAGGATTTTAAAAAATGAGCCAAATTTTGAAAAATACCCAAGGCTATAGCCCATGGTTTTTTCCAAAAAATGGCTCCAAAATCACCCCAAATTTTTATTACATTTTCTGATACACATTGATGTCCTTATGCTATGTTGAAAGTTTGAGCTGTTTCCGACAAATAATTTTCGAGTTATGAGGATTTTAAAAAATGAGCCAAATTTTGAAAAATACCCAAGGCTATATAGCCCATGGTTTTTTCCAAAAAATGGCTCCAAAATCACCCCAAATTTTTATTACATTTTCTGATACACATTGATGTCCTTATGCTATGTTGAAAGTTTGAGCTGTTTCCGACAAATAATTTTCGAGTTATGAGCATTTTTTAAAATGAGCCAAATTTTGAAAAATACCCAAGGCTATAGCCCATGGTTTTTTCCAAAAAATGGCTCCAAAATCACCCCAAATTTTTATTACATTTTCTGATACACATTGATGTCCTTATGCTATGTTGAAAGTTTGAGCTGTTTCCGACAAATAATTTTTGAGTTATGAGCATTTTTAAAAAGGAGCCATCTTATAAATTGGCTCTGAAATCACCCAAAAATTTATTTGTTGATGCATAAAAATTGAATTCTACATGTGTACATGTACAGTATGCATGTGTATCTTACAAAGTCCAAGTCAGCGTATATTGGGCCATACAAGGAAGAGGGCGGGGCTGATGGAATTGTTGTAGGCGGGGCTGGAGCAAAAGTGGGTGGAGCCACTGGCTCAGATACTGGCTTTGAGGAACTTGTTTTCTTTTTCTTTTGAAAAGATAAATTAAAGACAATTATTACATGTACATGTACATGTACAGTACATGTATAATGTGATGGTAATTATATTGGCAGCTTTATATTTATAGACACAATCCCTGCCAAAACTAGCAAAACCAAAAGTCTCTTTGAACTAAATGAACATACATGTACAGCAACAATCTACATGTACATGTACACGTACATGTACTTGTACCTTATTCTTTTGCTCCCTTGGTGAAAATTTCGATTACAATTACAGACGAATGCATATGTACATGTACATGTACAATACATTATTATTATTATTATTATTACAATAGATTCTTCATTTTCAGCTATGTACGTTAGTGTACATTATATGGTATCATGATGATGATGCAATCTTTACTATTATTTACTAATACAAGCCCCATGTCCCATGTCTGGACACAGCATACCTTGTTCTCTTGTTCAT
>NW_003549518.1:4058-5708 GCF_000090795.2 Amphimedon queenslandica | reverse complement strand
ATTTGTTCCATTGTGCTTTCTAATTCCACAGCAGCTTGTTGTCTAAACAACCGGTCTTAGCAAGTCACTAGATGTGACTGTGCAAACATCATTTACTAAGGAGTAGCAGTAGAAAAAATTTAAACAAAATTTATATGTAAATTTATTTTTGATTTTGGAGAATGTTCTGATTTCTGGCAGTTCCTGGCAGGACCAAAGTCTACTGTCCATTTTCTCATGAATTGGACATCAAAAGTATAAAACTACTTACATGTATGTAGACACTGTCAAATACTTGCTTATTTTTTCCAACCCTGCCACTTGCTGCTCAAGCAATTTTATGATTCTCTTAGATTTTTGAATCTCTCCATATTTGCAGCACCAAACTGCCTCAATTGGTACATGTATGTCTCTAATTCACAAACTTGTAATATCTCCAACTGATACAGCTATAAACACTAAAAAGAATAGAAAGCCCTGGTATGCGTTACCTAGAAAAATTTCTCCTGGGCAACAAATAAATCTGCCTGCACCTTCCTCACCACTTTTTCTGGTATTGGTGGCAATGATGGACCAAAAGGCAATGAATCTTTTGAAATAACTTGCTGAGATGGAGGTTAAAGATTACAGTGACCAGCACACCTTATATCAATTTATTTATGACTTCTTAATACAAACAAACTGCTTGCAAGGGACAGAGAACATTTCTTGTGACAATTGTTGATCGTTTTTTTAATGAGATGCACAATTTTTAACACATACTTTATTGATGGGTACGACTTGGGTTTTTACTATTGTGTAGTGCTCGTAGCAACTCAATAGTGCATTTGCTCTTAGTCTTGCAGAAGATTTTCATTTTCAATAAAAACTCATTTACCTATTTTAGTCGGTGCACTAGCAATCATTCTTCCAAATCCTTATTTCTTTAGACATAAAATTTAAAGTGTAAACAAAAGTTACCTTTCATCAATACGAGCATTACAAAAACTATACATGTGCATAAACATATACATGTAATGCTGAAGAGCACAATAAAAATTATTGAGAGTGTAGTAGGCTCTGTAATTGGGGTGAGCTTGGGTGAGCCCCACTGTAGCAGGAGTCTTCTGTATGTATGTATGTACTTACGTGCATCTTTGGTCATGCCTATCTTCTATTCACACCCATGTGTGCACTACTATCTTTTTATTTGCCAGTGGTGGCATCATTCTAATGAAATATTGTAAAAACAAAATGTGTGCATATGAAGCAGAAGAAATTCAAGGAATGACATCAACAACTTAGCTGGAAGGACAAGGATGCTCTTCTTCATGCTCAGAGGGCTAGGATGGCATCCCAGACTCAAGATTTAACTAGAAAAGCAGCTTAGCTAGCAGCAGAGTCAGCGCAACAGCACGACTGACTCAAGCTCACCCCATTAATGCATTGCATTTGACTAGTATAAACAAAAAATTCTTTTTTGTGTGGCTGCACCCAATTTAAGGAGGATAGAGAAGGATATGTGATATTCCTAATGAAACAAAAGCCTCAGTGATATATAGCTAAGTGTAATGTAGATTGTCACTTACAACCAATTTGTTGAGTGTATCTGATGACATACTCAACAAAATAATGCATTAGCTTCATTTGTAATTGACATCTCATTGCATTCCTAAACTGCCACAATATAAT
>NW_003549518.1:0-2829 GCF_000090795.2 Amphimedon queenslandica | reverse complement strand
TATCAATGGGGATCACCTGATGCAGATTATCCGGGCAGATATGAAGGTGAAGCATATGGTAGTGTTATTAATTCTAGTCACACAGATATTAATTCATTTTATGTTGATGGTGTTAGTATCACTCGTGGGTCTCCTCGTCAACATGTCTGAACACTAATAGCTGGACTGAACGAAGCTAGTTATTATATTCATGCTAGTGATGGTCGTTTCAATTGTCCTTGTTCTCAAGGTAGTCCTCAAAACTCAACTCTTCAGTCTTTCGTTGGTAATGACTACTTCTGTGATCTGGCAATCCTTCTACTGATGGTACGTTTCAATACATACTCTATACATCTGATCCATTGTGGGATGGTAAAGGATGTGGTAGTCTTGAAGGTAATTGTTGCACATCTCGTCCTAGTCTTCCATGGTTCAATAAGGTACTAAACACTTCCACTACTGACTACCTTGAGTTGAGGGTCTGTGGAGATGATGACACAAATAATGAAGATGTTCCTGTTAGCTATTATGAGTTTTACGTGAAATGATGAGAAAACTAATAAACAGTTTATACTTTATGCGTAGTTAGTACAATAGTTGATTATTTGATATTATGGTTGTTAGTAAATTGTCTTCATGCTGACACATATTGATCTTTACCTTTTTTAGAAGTTATGTTCATTGAGTTTTTTAAATTTATACATTATGTTTGCTGTGACAATAGCAGAATGCCTATGCTGTTAAAGCTGTTAGTTATAGCAGATACATTTAGGACTTGCAGCTACAACATACTATACTACACAGCAGTAGTCTCTGGCACATATCTGTTAAAATTATTTTTTTAGTGTGTAGTGAAAAGCTAAGAACTATAGGCCCTTTTAGGAGCATTTCGTGATCTTTGTATGGAGGCTGCACTATCAGGCAAACGTCGATCAGGAATTACATTCCTATATCCAACAAAAAAAATTAGAAAATTAATAGTACAAAAAACATATTCAGCAGATGCAGAGGATGCTGTACAATTAATAAATGCACATATTATCCCCAAGGCATTGAAAACTCCAATGGATTTTTGTGATCTAGAATATGGAAATCGTCTTCGAATCAAATTAGAAGTAGAAAAGATTGAAGAAAATGTTATAACATTAGTAGGGGGGGCCAATATAGTCAAAGCAGATGACTTCATCCCACTCAAAAAAGATTATCTAGCAGTTTGGACAGTTCAATCAGGAGAGATACCATTAGAAGGCCCTGAGTATAAGCCTCCTCCAATTACTTGAAGAAAAGCAGTAGGTGGGAGAGAATCTTCAGAAGAAAGCTCAGAAGAAGAAGAATCACTCCCTGAGGAACAAAAAGAAATGGATAAAATAGTTAAGAATGAAGGGACCAGAGAAGATACTATATATGAACGTATGCTCCCAGGAACTCTTAATGATTGACAACAACTAGCAGCTGAAATTAAAGATGAATTTGGTAAGTGCATGAGTCAAGATCACTGTGCAAGTAATGATCCTTATCTCTCGCATATAGTATCTCTTCTAAATTTCTTAAAAATGAATCATCTTGATCTACTTATTACAATATTACCATTAATAGATTGTGATCCTGCTGTATGTTTTTATCTTCTTATAGAACCATATAAGACCAAAGGATATGATTATTTAATACCAAATGATATTCTTTTTGGTGATTTAGGGTGGAATGGAGCTAAGGTATATAATGGAGCAGTTAGTGATTTCAAGAGTTATTTTGATCTAGGCCAATCTATAAATACTCCTGCTGCAGAAAACCGAACAACTGGAGATATGGTCATACCAATGGTATTTAATGATGTTGCATCTATTCGTGATGCAATTGATGTATGTCGTGGACAAATGTTAGGCGATTCAGGTCAAGAAGGAAATAAGATAAAAACACCAAAGAAAGTTCGAGAAATTTATACATTACTAGTAGAAACTAATATGATTGGCAATATTGGACCAATACTTCCTGATAGTACTCTTCGATTAGTCTCAGGCCCTAAAAAAATCTGGCAAGATGAGTTCCGATTTATAATACATAATCTTATGGAAGAGATTCAAAATTCACCAGTATACCATCATCAGCATTTTATTACTAATGTAGTCAATAGACTTTGAGGTAATTGGCCTGGAAATGATTATTATGCAGAGGCACAGTTATCAAATGTTACAGATCTTACTCAGAATGTAAGTCCTCATAGTGATTTTAGTCTACTCCTGAAGTTTATTAATAGTACAGACTTCCTATATATCCCTGTTCCTGAACATCTTATTAATTCAGGATGGTCAATGATTCCTGTAGTTCATAGTATTGAATCTCTTCTCGATCCTCTTAATTTGGATATATATAATAGTGAGAAAAGTAAAGAACAAAGACTAACTCAATTAGGGAAAAAAGGAGATAATCATTCTATCCCCAATGCAGGAGCAATTGCAGCAATCAATCAATACATGGCCAAATATAAAAAACCTCCAGCAGGTCTAAATGTTATTCTTACATTTTAGAATGTTATATAAATACTTTTTTGATGAAAAAAAAAATTTATAAAGAATCAAATTATAATCTTGAAATCCATTTTTTTATTCTGCTACGGTGATTCCATCAAGTATTTCAGTGATATCATTTGTTGCTACCTTGTCACTATCTTCATACATTTCTAGAGACATATCATCTGATTTTTCAAATATATCATCCACACTAATAGATTGACGAATAGGTGGACGTATTACCACAGTTTCTGCTGACATAGGAATAGATATTCCCATATTAGAACAACAACATGCTGACATATTTACAATTCCACTAACATATGATTGAGAAGAAATTTTA
>NW_003549516.1:3835-5713 GCF_000090795.2 Amphimedon queenslandica | reverse complement strand
CTATGGGACAATCAAGCAACTGTATACTATACAATGTCAGACGTGATGCAATAGAACTGAATGATACAATAATTGCTGGAGATGAAGGATTAGGTTCATTTTTATTTTTGAGAAGTGTTATTGTAACTGAAGTGCAATCTTGTTTTTCTAATAAAACTTGATTCGCACTATTAGCTGATACTTGCCATGAAGGAACAGAATGAACATCATCAGGATCAATCAATAAAAAAGTTACTGCAGCATAACCATATTGCATTATTTTTGAATCATTGCTGTAATAAGTGTACACTGCTGCTAACTGAAGTTCAATATTTTGACCTGGGCGTATAAAAGCACTTAAATTATATTCATTTGTTGCTGCACTTCTATTGCAAGACAGATCACACAAACACAATGAAGTAGGTGGTATAGAAATGTTTCGATGCTTTGAATTAGAAAATGAAAATATTGTGCTAGATATAGACCTATTCATTAAATTGACCCTGCCACTAATATATATCTCACATCCATGTATTTTATTGCTGTAGATAGAGCTACCTGCCTCTGATGCTGTATTATCGATGAATGTCATCTTAATATTAGTAATATTATTGGTATTGCTCTGAAACATACATCCATTAGCATCATCAACGACAGCATATATAGCACCACCTATTGTAAGAGCAGTATTGTTAATGAAAGTAGCATTCAATTCATTAGAAAGGAGGAAATAACTTAAACCTTGTACTTTAAAACCAGTTCCCATGTATCCATTGTTACCAATAATGCTGAGTTGACCATTCAAATATATTATTGTGTTTCTGATATCAAAAACTGTTCCAAAATTGTAAGATAAATTATTTAATCCACTGGTGTATAGTTGTGCATAGTCCACCTTCACAATTTCAGTTCTTGTGCTGCCAAAATGGTTTTTTGTTCTGAAATTATTGTAAGCAGTTATGTTATTAAGGTGAATGTTTAAAACTCTATTGAGAGTTTCAGTATTAATAGCATAAATACATGAGCCAACTGTTGTAGCAGTGTTATTAGTAAACACGGAATTATTGAAGTAAATATTGACTATACCTGAAGAAGGATTATATAATCCAATGAAAACTATGCTTGACCGACTTGATTCAGTTTGAGGTTGATACAAGACAGTATTCTGAAACACAGTCCTGTTGAATTGCAATGGACTGCTGACATTAAAAGTGTCAATCATTACAAATATTGATAAACTTTTTTGTTCTAATGATGGTATGTTAGATACAAAGCTCACCTGATCAAATTCTGTTCTACCATATATGGTTTTGTAATGAATGACAAGAAGTACAGTGCCAGAATTTTTGATAAAACTTGTTTTGAGGATGGAAACATTAGCTGAATAATTTGTTTGAGTATAATAAACAGTAAAGCCACCCGTGCTTATAACGGAACGATGATTTTGTATATATCCAGGATGGTTCAAAAGATAGTAACTTGCAATATTTTCAGTTATTAGTGAATTGTTGATTATTACAGTATGTGTATCAGTAATATAATCATTAGTGAAGTACACCAGTGCACCACTACCAATGTATACATGCACAGTTATAATGTGCTCTATTGATACACTGATAGTTAAACCATTCATTGTTGCATTCACTGGGTTGATGGCTAGTAAAGCAAAACCATAATAAGATGTAATGGTAACATTTTCAATTAATAGAATATTAATGTGAGGAAATAGTAACACAGCTGATTGATATTGAGTGAAATGAAATGGAGAAACAGTAGAACTAATGACATCAATGATTGAACTGTTCTTTAAAAGCCCACCACAACCTCTAAATACTAACCTTTGTAGAGTCAGGTTGTGTACATTAATGAAGGAAAATCCACTAGTAATTGTAGCATGCC
>NW_003549516.1:0-2713 GCF_000090795.2 Amphimedon queenslandica | reverse complement strand
ACACAGAATATGATACCATTTAGACTACCAGTAGTTAGTGTCAGTTTGAGAGCATACAGCAAGTAAATGAGAAGAGGACCAATCACTGCATATATTATTAGTGTGAATAGCCACCAGTTACTGCATTGCTTACATTCATAAGATCCAAACACTACACTATACCCAGGAGGACATTGTGAACATAAAAGTCCTTCTCTATTATCAATACATAATGGTACAGAGTAACTAAGATTATCAGAGTCTGCTATTGCCACACTACTGGTATCATTGACTATCAGTTTAGTGTAACCACTTTTATACCTACAGTACCCAATACAGTTTAATGCTGCACCAAATACAACAGTACCATTAGACAAATTAGCAATACCAATCCATTCTGTACCAGTTCTTGTAATTGTAGAGATAAAGTTATCTGCTCCAGAGCTTATGTGACAATCAACGGGTTGATAGGACGTACTAAGTTTATGCAATAATCTTGAACAGACACATTTACCTTCAGTAACATTCAGTTCAAATCCTATGGGACAATCAAGCAAATGTACACCATACAATATCAGGCCTGATGCAATAGAGCTGGATGATACAATAATTGCTGGAGATGAAGGACTAGGCTCATTTTTATTTTTGAGAAGCGTTATTGTAACCAAAGTGCAGTCTTGTTTTTCTAATAAAGCTTGATTTGCACTATTAGCTGATACTTGCCATGAAGGAACAGAATGAACATTATCACGATCAATCAATAGAAAAGTTACTGCAGCATAGCCATACTGTACTGCATTTTGGTAACATCCAGCTGCTGCTAACTGAAGTCTAATTTGTTGACCTGGACGCATAGAAACACTCAAATTATATTCATGAGTATTATTGAATTGAATGCAAGATATGTCCCTGTGCTCACACAAACTCAATGAAGTAGGTGGTACAGAAATGTTCCAAACCCTAGAAGGATAAAAGGAAAATGGTAGCTTTGGGTAACAGTAATCAAGATTGTTACTGTAAATAGAGCTACCTGCCTCTGCTGCTGTATTATCTATGAATGTCATCTTAATATTAGTAATGTTTTCAGTATTGCTTTGAAACATACATGTATAGAAGAAGTTAAGATCAGTAATAATAGCATATATAGCACCACCTATTGAAAGAGCAGTATTGTTAGTGAAAGTAACATTCAATCCATTAGAAAGGAGGAAATAACTTTGACCTTGTACTTTAAAACCAGTTCCTATGTATCCATTGTTACCAATAATGTTGAGTTGACCATTCAAATATATTATTGTATTAGTGATATCAAAAATAGATCCAAAATTGTATGAAAAATGGTTGGATCCACTGATATGAAGCTCTTTGGCATTGTCTATCTTAAACAGTTCTGCCCTTGTGTTGCCAAATTTGTTGCTCGTTTTAAAATTATCATAAGCAGTTATGTTATTAAGGTAAATGTTTAAAATGTTACCTTGTGTTCCAGTATCAACAGCATAAATACATGAACCTGATGTGGTAGCAGTGTTGTTGGTAAAAACTGAATTAGTGAAATGAACACTGACTGTACCATTTGAAGGATTATATAAACCAACTGAAACTATGCTCAATAAATCAGAATGAGGCCTATACCAGACAATATTCTTTTCAAATGTGCTATTGTTGAAATGCAATGGAGTACTGGTAGTATCAGGTATGTCAATCATTATAAGTAATATCATACTTAAGACTATGTTAGATACAAAGCTAACCTGATCAAAGGCTGTTGCACCATAACTAGTTTTGTAATGAAGGAAGAACATAGTAGTATGAGTATTTTTAGTAAAAACAGTATCAAAAATAGAAACCTTAGCTGAATAGTTCGTTTGAGTATATAAAACAGTTAAACCAGCTGCATTTATAATTGATTTTTGGTTTTGTAAATATCTCAAAAAATTCTCAGTCCTAATGTCTTGAATATTTTCAGTTATAAGTGAATTGTTGATTATTACAGTATGTGTGTCAGTAATACTATGATTAGTAAAGTACATTAGAGCTCCACTACCAATGTATATAAACTCATTTATAATGACCTTTATTGATACACTAATAGTTAAACCATTCATTGTTGCATTCACTGGGTTGATGGCTAGTATAGCAAAACCATAATAAGATGTAATATTAACATTTTCAATTCGTAGAACATTAATGTGTGGAAATAGTAACACAGCTGATTGATATTGAGTGAATTGAAATGGAGAAACAGTAGAATTAATCTTTGTACTGTTATTTAAAAACCCACCACAACCTCTAAATACTAACCTTTGTAGAGTCAGGTTGTGTACATTAATGAAGGAAAATCCAGTGGTTGGCCATTGTAAGTGGTTACCAGTTTGATTGCAGTTAATGGTAGCTGGTCCTGATGAATTACTGGTTACAATCAGTGAGTAGGTAGTATTGATCATACAGAATGATACATTACCACTAATGTAATGAGTGATGTTAGTATATAATACTACAAGAGTGTCCCCCACTACTGGTGGATCATTGTAGCACAAGAACTGCTCCAGCTCATTCTCTTCAGTCACAATAATAACACGAAGATGAGCTCCTGAAAATAACAGAGAAGCAATAAGAAACAATAATAACAAGAAAGACGTCATTGTGTCGAATTTAAAGTCACATTAAGCAGAGTCTATACTTTTAATTTTTAGCCAGCTGTTTTTATAACTTTAATTTTTGATGGATTTGAAAC
>NW_003549513.1:4160-5718 GCF_000090795.2 Amphimedon queenslandica | reverse complement strand
GATGAAGATCAGCACATTTCACAAGGCTTTATAGTGGCAGAAAAGAGCCTACTATTTGAAGTTACAAACTTTTCAGTGATTGAGGGATTAGTCACTCATAGCAACATACGATGTTTTCCACATAAGTTATCCAAAGCCAATACCGGCATTTTCACTGTTACTTTTTTTACAGGAGTATTTGATGGAGATTTTAGATTCTTATGCAAAGAAATCAGCCAGATACAAGGCTTGTGTCAACAGACTAACAAAACTACAGAAACCCAAGAGTATTATTTAGTAACTAACTAAGTATTAGACATTAGACATAATTAGGCATAGTAGTGGACACATAATAAAACGTAATGGACTAAGTCATGGAATGGCTGTTATTATTCATGTATAGAATGTAATATTCTTTACTGTATAGTACATGTATATATTATTTGTATATAAATATATATATATAAATATATTATATAATAACATTGTATTATTTTAGTAGATGTTTTATACTTAAGATAATATTGATAATAGGTTTGTATTCCATCTGTAGCCAGTTTCGTGTCTGTTTTCACCTGGAATGAGATAATTGAATAATCATTAATTATTCATAACAAGAGTGTAGTTTCAGCACAGCAAATTAGTACATTATTTCAAACGTGTTAATTCAACATGTGTGTAATGTGCTAAAATCTGGGACATTCATTTAACACAGTTTCTTGTGCTGGAATGACACGTTTTTTTTGTGTGTACTATTGCATACAGCTTCCCATATTTACAAATCAGTGATGAATTGCATACGCAGTTATTGTATATTGACACCATCATCTCCATTCTTAATGTAGCAATTTCTCCTTTATTGTACTACTCCACTATTATACCTTGCATCTTGTATCATTTATAATTGTTTCCTTCATTTCTAAAATTGTAGACAAGATTTCACTGTAAGATGCAGCTTCAGTGACACTCAAAGGACCTTTTTGTGCTTGTAATAAATTAAGAGAGAGTCTGATTTATTTTAATTTTGTGCAGCTCATTTATCATCTGATCGAAATATACTGGTATGTAAGAATTAAATAGCCCAGAGGGAACTCAAACAGCATTGCTGTGATGTCATTGTCTTTAAGATCTTGTGTGAGACTAAAAAGTCATGATTTTTTCCATTTTTTAACATATTGCATGACTTAATTTACAGTCTCAGCATTCATCTAACTATAGCTTTTTTGATTCAAAACCTGTAACTTCAAAACAGTCACATTCGCATTTGTTTTGTCATGGATAGTGTTTTCCTCCGAGTTTTTTAGTACTACAAATATAGCAATTAGTAATTTTTAAATGAGTAGTTACACTAGTAAAATGTTAATTATTTCAATGCTGTAATAAGTTTCAAGAAATAAAAGTAGAATAAATGATCAATTATGAGACGGCACACACAAAAAACTAGTGTGTTATTTGGTACACATTTTACTGTGTTGTTTTGCCTGTAGGTGTGCTAAATTACTAAAACAGCACACTAAGTGTGCTGTTTCAACACATACACACTTGAACCATTAAATTAACACACCTAGTTGTCATAGAA
>NW_003549513.1:0-1565 GCF_000090795.2 Amphimedon queenslandica | reverse complement strand
ATTATAGTGCTCCTCAGCCATCTTCCTTCAATCAAAGTTATAGTTAATTAACAATTATTAGTTTTATGGACAACAAGTGAAAGTTATTTTTTCTGCCTTCCTTGGAGTAGTTCCCATACAAATACAATGATGCCAAGCTTCACAAACACGGCATTGAATCCAATTGTGTGCATAGCGGTGCTTGTACTTCTTTAGTATGCGTTTTATTTACACTAAGTATCAATCTCAAATTGTTAATTTTATTTATATCAACTTCTGTGTCTTGAAAATGACCTATAGTTTACATAAAAGTTTTATATAGTAGTTTTAGAAATCACCATTATTAGTAGCAGTTTTCTTAAAATTCTGTCTAGGCTGACTAGCAGTCTTTCTAAAAGTAAGTCCAGCTTGAGTAATATCTATTTTAATAAATCAAATATCTAATGATTTAAATTTTAAAATTACAATTATTAGTAGCAGTCTTCTTAAGAGAAGTAACCGGCCTTAGAGTACATTTAGGCTGGGTAATATCTGTGTAAATAAATAAAATAATCTAATGACTTAAATTCTAAAAGTTACCATCATTAGCAGCAGTCTTCTTCTAAGAATCAGTAGCAGTCCTTAAAGCATGTCTTGGCTGAGTAATATCTGTGCAAATAAATAAAATAATCTAATGATTTAAATTCTAAAAGATACCATCATTAGCAGCAGTCTTCTTAAGTGAGTCAGTAGCAGTCCTACGTCTAGGCTGAGTGATATCTGTGTAAATAAATCAACAATCTAATGATTTTAATTCTAAATTACCATTATTAGTAGCAGTCCCCTGAAGTGAATCAGTAGCCGTCTTTTAAGAGTAGGTCTAGGCTGAGTTATATCTGTGTAGCTCTAAATAAATTAATTAATTGAATAAGAGTTACCATCAATAGCAGCAAGCTTTGTATGAGTATCATCATTAGTAGCATTATTTCTAAGAGTGAGCTTAGGCTGAGTATCTGTGTAAATAAACAAATCACTAATCATTTAAATTTTAAAAATTACCATTAATACTAGTAGCAGTCTTCTTAAGAGATGTAGGCTTAATAATATCTGTCGAAAGAGATAAAATTGTTATTCATATTCTTAAAATACCAATATTAGTAGCAGTGTTGGGTAATTACTTAACTATGGGGACAGTGGGTGAGGTGTTTTTTAGGTTTATACTATGTGGCTGGTTAGAAGAACTTGAAAAAGGAGTGGCAGATGAATTAGACATAACTGATTCTATCCCAACTGGTTGCCGTGAACAGGCACCAATCCAATTCTGGTCCATGAAGGCGAATTGTGCCGGAAGAAGTGACTGCATAATAGCCATTACACACTACACTCTGCCTTCTCCATTATTATATCATCATAGTTACAATACCAGACTTTTTAAGAGTTCCTCTATGCCAAGAATCAATAACTGCATGTGTGAAATAGATAATTAATAAGTTATACTTTCAAACCTACCATCATTGGCTAATGCACTTTTTTAATGTACATCTGGGTTGATTGAGGGTAGCTATTAAATAATTAATGATCTTTTATATAGGCGCTAACCTATATGT
>NW_003549512.1:4243-5725 GCF_000090795.2 Amphimedon queenslandica | reverse complement strand
AAACTAGTACGTACTTGTTGACAAGTTGCTACCCAAACTGAGAGAAAAAGGACTGTCACAAAGTAAGATTGAGAGGACACTGGTACCAAATATGGTGATTTTAACTTTTAGCTAGATTTTTTGGGTACCAAAGAATTATTGTAATAATTTCTGACATTACTAATTAGTTTTATTTTAAGAAATATTGGCTCTCAAAACTTTTTCAGTTTTATCACATTTTGTAGGTACTGATATTCTCTCAAATGGTTTAGTGTCTTGATATACTTGAGGATTATCTAGGTATGAAAGGGTAGGATTAAAATAATACTTAAATTTTGAATATTAATAATATTTGTTCTGTTATATTTATTCTTGAATTTCTTTCTTCTCACCCTATCATATTTTTAATCCAAGTGTTCCTCTTTTCTATTTCTCTCTCTAGTTACATGTATGAGCGTATTGATGGTCAAGTATGTGGTACATTGAGACAAGCAGCCATTGATAGGTTCTCTAAACCAGGTACATACACACATGCACACAGATACACATTTAAATCATACACCATTTTAATTGTACACCAATTGATACCGTAGGGCGCCTTTTTTTTGAGGGCTATAAATTTCGCAGATTTCACAATTTTTTAAAAGATTCGCGAAAATTACTTTCACAAAAATCAAATTAATACGGCACAAGATGGCACACGGCATAAATTCGCAAAAATTAAATCTGCATAATAAAAATCCATGAAATTTATAGCCCTCGAAAAAAAGGCACCCTACGGTATTCTCAAATAAAGCTATTTTAGTCAGAAGCCTGGGGGTACATGCATTAATGAATTATAATTACTTGTATTGTGGGATTTATACACATCATGTACATGTACATTTGTGCAAGAGTATATTTTATTGATAAGCAGGTTATAAGCTACTGCACAAGTACATGTACATATATGAATTCAATGAAAAATTTAGTTACATGTACATTTGTACATGTACATGTATGTTGTAATGGTTTGTAATACTGGCTAAACATTACAAGTATCGTGTGAGAGAGAATGAAGTTAATATTGTTCAGATAGTTGATGATCATTATCAGAGATACATGGAACAAGAGGAACAATTTGGTAGTGACATTGACAGTGACTCCCACAGTTTGTACTGTCAATAGTAGATAATAGTAGATATTACTATTTATTCATTATGTATAGCATTATAATAGGAATAAAAATATGTGCTGACAGAATTCAAGTTGTCAAAACACCCTTTCTACATTTATCAACAATTACAATTGTTGATTATTTCAAAAGCTGTATTTTCCTCAATTTAAAAGTGATGTTTATGTCAACATGTATTCTGAACCACAAAAAGTAACGTCTTGTAGATGTCATTTATGATAAAAGTTATTTAATCCTAAAATTGGGGTCGCAGTAATCCCACTTCTTGTACTCCAATGCTTTGTCTTCTGGTACAGTACTCCTAATATTTTTTAGTGCTATAGTCACTG
>NW_003549512.1:1691-4197 GCF_000090795.2 Amphimedon queenslandica | reverse complement strand
CAAGGGCACAATTTGGTAGTGACATTGACTATAGTCATAATAGTGCTTTTAGGACTAGAATATAGCTTTTGTTTATATTGAAAGTGAAATCATGTTGTTTCGTCATTGTATAAACACATAACTTACAAATAGTGTGCATTGTAATGGCAGAAATAGCTATGGCGACCTGTTTTACTAGGAAGCTAGCTAATGAGTGGAGACCATTCCTTCATATTACTCCTTTAGCAGTTTTGGTTCTAGTATGGAACTGTCTCATGAATTCTAATTACACATTATTGAGTCGTTTCACTGGTGAATTAGCAAAGGAATTTGCTCCTGCCACTTGGTATAAGTATGGTTTAGTCATTATTTATTTTTTTGGTTTTATCTTCTTTCCTCTATTTGGTCTGTTAGCTGATGTATGGATTGGAAGATACAAAGCTATACTGATTGGTATAGTATTGTGTTTTATATCATCGATTATAACAGGAATTGGATTTATTGTAAACAATTACTATACCTCTAAAGCAGTGCTATGGAGTTTTTTCACTTTTGCTTATATTGTCTACTATTTTGGTTTTTCCAGTTTTTCTGCTAACATTATTCAGTATAACATTGATCAACTTGTTGGAGCTTCAGCTGATGAACTGAGTTCTGTCATATACTGGCATATACTATCAGAACCACTTGTGCACTTTCTTTTTTACCTTCTTCAATGCTTATTTTATAGTAGTAAGTATTTTATCATCATCACTTTTGTAGCATCAGGTGTATCTGTATCTCTTGTACTGGTGTCTCATTCATTTTTCAAACACAAACTGGAGAACATATCACTGATCAAGAATCCCATCAAACTGATAGTTAGAGTATTGTGTTATGCCAGGAAGCACAAGTATCCTGAGAATCGTAGTGCTCTGACCTACTGGGAGGAAGAGGCTCCTTCAAGACTAGACCTGGGTAAGGATAAATATGGTGGGCCATTCACAGAGGAAGAGGTAGAAGATGTGAAGACAATATTTCGTATGTTACCATTATTCATTGGTTTTGTTGCTATTAATCTAAGTAATGATACCTATTGGTCTGCTGATAAGAGTTTTAGTGTCCTAACTTGCTTAGTAGTAACAGACACATCATATAATTTTTCTTCAGTCATTCTAACATTACTTTATTTATTCTTTATCAGAGTTTGTTTCTACAAGTATATTCCCAGTATGCTGACTAGAATGAGTGTTGGTATCTTCCTTGCTTTAATTGTTACAGTTTCTAAAGTGATCATATTTGTCATTGAGAGGTCTCATCCTGACATAAACAACTTTGGCAAGTATCTTATCATTCCAGAAGCTATACGAAGTCTCACTTTTATATTACTGTATCCATTGTCACTGGAGTTTACAGTAGCTCAGTCTCCAGTACACATGAGAGGAGTGATGGTTGGATTGTGGTATGTGGCTTCTTGGGGAATTGGTTACCTAATTAGTACCATGTTAAAGTTTCCATTTGATTGTGAGAGTCAATACATATGTACCAGTTTCTATTATTATATAACAAAGAGTGTACTAGTTCTTATCATACTGATAGTGTTTGTGATACTGGCTAAACGTTACAAGTATCGTGTGAGAGAGAATGAAGTTAATATTGTTCAGATAGTTGATGATCATTATCAGAGAGACATAAATCAAAGAGAACAATTTGGTAGTGACATTGACAGTGATTCCTCCAGTGATTGACTGTATGTACTAAAAAGGCTACAAATAATAGATAATGACTAAAGTCTTAAGTTTCAATGTTTTGTATTCCTATAATTTAGTTAACTACTTGAAGTAGTATTTTCAATGGTAAATATTTTATTAGAAACACTTCAATTCTTATAGTTTGAGCTTGAATTACTTAATTTAGCAGGAGTATTTACATGTATAATAATTACCTGTTTTTAGTGTTCTTGCTAGGCCATTTTCTGGTGGTGCACCACCAGAGAAGCATCATGCATCACCTAAACACTTTCTTGCACCATGCACCTTTTTGTATTAAAATATGCCACACTCTTAACAATACATGGCACTATGCATTTATCCAATCATATATTAGTTGGACCACTGTGTGCGCCACCACTGCCTGATTTAGTATTGTTTTTAGATTTAAATTTTATTTTTTATTGCCCTACTTATCATTGTGCTTCACTTGCATCATTTTCTTTTTTTTGATAGTTACCATTGCAACTAAACCAAATGCCACAATTAATTGGCTGGGTGTTACTTGCAGCAAAACTTTGCACATGCTAAAAATGGCTTATTGAGGTGGACAACCACCTCTACCTGACTATACCCTCACATGCTTGTACAAGTTTATTATAATACTACATTTGTCGGTGCATGAAAGACACCAGCCAAAGTACCTATTTCTCAGTTGAGAGAGGAAAATGAGCTACCAAGCTAATGAAAGAGTTTCTGCTTGTAGAAAATGGCTTTTTTGTCTTACCTATTAATACATGAAGGAAGTTGGTCTCAATTTATTGCAAAACCCAAAAGTT
>NW_003549512.1:0-798 GCF_000090795.2 Amphimedon queenslandica | reverse complement strand
CATACAGTATACTATAATAAGGTGGTGCCTTTCATGTACACTCACACTTAAGTTCTAATGTTCCTTTGTTTGTTATATAGTATTTGTTTATGGTATAAATCAATGAAGTGAAGCAATGTCATCTTTTCAATGTAAATATTTAAGATAAGCAAGTCATCATTCACTGTATCGAACTTTGAATAGTGTGCATTATGATATAGATAGTAATATGGCAATGTGTTTTGCTACACAGCTAGCTAGAAGGTGGCAACCATTCCTTCATATTACTCCTTCAGCAGTCTTGGTTCTAGTATGGAACTATCTCATGTATTCTTACTACGTGTTATTGAGTTGTTTCACTGGTGGATTTGCTACTAAAGTTACTTCTACTTCTTGGCGGTATAAATATGGTTTTGTCATGGTTTGTTTTGGTTATTTATTTTATCCTTTATTTGGTCTGTTAGCTGATGTATGGATTGGAAGATACAAAGCTATACTGATTAGTATAGTATTGTGTTTTATGTCATGGAATATAATAGGAATTGGATTTATTTTGGAGGGTTGCTTTGTCTCTAATAACTCAGTTCTATGGAGTTTATTCAGTTTTGTATATATTACATTTTTTTGTGGTTATTCTAGTTTCAATGCTAACATTATTCTGTATAACATTGATCAACTTGTTGGAACTTCAGCTGATGAACAGAATTCTGTCATATATTGGCATATACTATCTGAACCACTTGTGCACTTCTTCTTTTACCTTTTTCAATGCTTATTTTATAGTAGTAAGTATTTCAATATGATTGCTTTCATAGCATC
>NW_003549511.1:4097-5732 GCF_000090795.2 Amphimedon queenslandica | reverse complement strand
GTCTCCTGTACAATACTGATCTTAAGCATTATTATTATTAGTGCTACAACACAACAGAAAAAAGATACTTCAGTCACATACAACTGGGACTCTGTTGTAGCAAATTGTAAAGCACCATCTGCATCTAAGGAGAAGCAGAAAGACAAAATGACTCATTGATAATAATTACTATTTCTTGTCTGCACGTGTGATTATTAGAATGTTTCTTCTGACTAGATTGAGTTCAAAAAAGTTGTGAAACTAATGAATTTTACTAGCATGAACTATAACATTAATAACAACATCATAACATTAACATTTAATACAAGTATTTGTGCATGTGCTAAACTGATGTGTTTAGAGGTACATACATTAAATCAATACTGGTTAGTATGACATATTTGATTATATGTTATTATAGCTATCACAGTGACACACCACTGAAGTCTGATATTAATGTGATAGTAAGTCTCACATAATAGCAGTTATTGTATACAAAAGGAAGTGAAACAATAATATATGAATGTGTTTACTCTCATTGCTTTGTTCAACAACAAGAGTACCTACTACATGTAATGAAGCATGCTGTAATGATAAAACATCCTGTCAAGATTGACTAGACCTACTTGCTTAGTAAAAATTTATTCTAGTTGTTTGGAATAGGATACAGTGAATTGCAAATTGTTTACAGCCTATAAAAATTTGTACCCATGTGAGCTCAAGCATTTGATTGGCTGGTCTTCTTGATTGGTCAGATTAATTTACAAAGGCTATTAATAATGACAACCAAGTTAAACCAACATGCAATTCATTGTAGTGTTGGAATCACCTCAAAGATCTGGTAGCCATTGTCCACAATGAATTTAAATTTATTTTTTCTTCTTTTGCTACAGTACATTGATTCTGCTAATAAGTTAAAGTATATATTCATTTATTCATTTTAAATTTTTATTGTAACTATAAATATATTTATTACACATGCATACAGTACATATACATGTCTATACATCACATCATTCACATGTACAATTGTTACACAGGACCTTTTCATATATATATAGCAGTCTAATAAATTTTAAATTAATTTAATTTACGATGCATACATGTACATGTTACAGTATCATGTTAATATTCTAAGTTGAAGAATCATTATTTTGAAATCACCATAACAAATTAATTGCAAAACAAGATACAATATGTATCTCATTTTATGCATGTACATGTAGTACAGAAATTAGTAAATTACATGTATGAAGTATGAACATAAATGCATGTACATGTACATACAGAGATCATTTACTAAGGTATTGTACCTCTAATAATCGAGAAAACTTTTTGCTGTTTTTAACTTCTCTGCAAGCCACAAAAGTTTCTCATTGTATTGTAAAACACTTGGGAACAAATCAAACATCACAGTTACACGATATCTCTCAAGAGGACTCTTATCATACATTAACTATTATTCCTTTATGCATTATAGCTCCTCAAGACTGTAAGGATTGGTACAATACTGGTAACACTACTAGTGGCCTGTATAATATTAATCCTGATGGAGGGACTCCTTTTGAAGTTAGTTAAAAGTAATTTATTAATAATGTCACAGAAATTGCTGGAAATGCTTACAGTAATTATTAATGTAATAATAATAACAAATAA
>NW_003549511.1:0-1812 GCF_000090795.2 Amphimedon queenslandica | reverse complement strand
GACAAGATGCAGGGGCGTAGCTGAGGTAGGGCCTGAGGGGGCCTGGGCCCTACCATCAAAGTGGCCTTATAATTATATTCATAACCCAAAAGGTTATATTCATTGTTCTTACAATAACAAAAGGGGATGGCTGATAACCACAGCTCTTTTAAAGCTACATACAATGATAATTTCACTCTGATTTTGCTCAGCTTGCAGGAAAATGCCTCCATTTTGTTACGTGAAAAGGGTGCGGCCAAAATCGCGGCGCGCTTCATGCGCCATTTTGTTTTCTTGCCCTACCATCACCCAAGGTCCAGCTACGCCCCTGACAAGATGGATATGTTGATTTCTATAGATACTGGACTGACTATGAGAATGGATTTGGCAACCTTACTGGTGAGTTTTGGTTAGGATTGAGCAAGATTCATCGTCTTACTAAAGAAGGATCAAACACACTAAGAGTGGACCTGGGAGACTTTGAGGGGAACACAGCTTATGCTAACTACTCTACATTTAATGTTAGTGATGGTAGTACTGAATATATACTAACAGTAGGAGGATACTCTGGTACTGCTGGGGATGGACTGATTACTGATCCTAATAATGGTTATATTCACAATGGAATGAAATTCTCTACAAGAGATAATGATAATGATAATGGTGAGAATTGTGCCATTAACTGGAATGGTGCCTGGTGGTTTAATGCTTGCTTTCAATCTCATCTCAATGGTCATTATTATACTAATCCAACTGGAGCTAACAGGTGGGATGGAATCATATGGTCTGATTGGAAAGGAGCTAGCTATAGTCTCAAGTTTACAGAGATGAAAATTCATCGTAACAATTAATATGTATGGGTATGATAGTATTGTGTGGAATTGGTTACATACATTACTTAGTCATGATTCATTTATTCATTTAATTGCACAGCTATACATAAGTTCATTGCTGTACAAGTGTAACAATATTTAAGTTTAACTACATTTAAACTATTCATGAATAATTCTGTTTGATGTTAATGATATGAATGCATGAGGTTTCCAGATCCTATGGAGACTGCTAATTTGGAAACCTCGGGCTTTGCCTTTGGCTTCCAAATTCCATAAATACCTCATATGAGGTGTTTATTCATTTTGTACATGGAGAGATGAACAGAAAGAAAGTACAGAACTAGGTGTACTGTATCAGTCATACTAATCGTAATCAGTGCAGGGTTGCTGAGCAGGGAGGAGTAGCTGTGGTGGATCACTCCTCCAACTTCACTAGCAGTTTCCTTTGATAATGATGAGGAAACATATTCATGCACTAACACTATTGAGTTGAGTTGCTGAGTCAGCACTTGTTCCCTTCCCACTGATACTACCGTAAACTAAGTATTTTGGTAAGTATTAAACTGTTGTGTTCAGAGGTAGGACATTAACATTATACTTAATACTAGTTCATATGACAAATTTAATTATATATAATTATTATAGCTATCACAGTGACACACCACTGAAGTCTGATATTAATGTGATAATAAGTCTCATGTAATAGCAGTTATTGTATACAAAAGGAAGTGAAACAATAATATACGAATGTGTTTACTCTCAGCACTTTCTTCAACAACAAGAGTACCTACTACTCTTGTTGAAGTGTGTTATATACTACTCTTGTTGTTATTCTAGTTGTTTGGAATAGGATACAGTAAATTGCAAATTGTATACGGCCTATAGAAATTTGTGCCCATGTGAGCTCAAGCATTTGATTGGTCAGATTAATTTGCAAAGGCTATTAATAATGACAACCAAGTTGAATCAACATGCAATTCATTGTAGTGTTGGAATCACC
>NW_003549509.1:4247-5743 GCF_000090795.2 Amphimedon queenslandica | reverse complement strand
GGGACTTTCATCCAATTTCGGAGCAATTTCAAAAAATTTTTTTAAATCTAATTTTAATCGGAATAAGCTGAAACTTTCTACACAACACAAGTACATGAATAGGCATCAGGGAAAATTATAACAATGGAAATTTTTTACTTTTTAATTTTAACAAAATTTGACTCGAGACGCTGTACTATAGTACAGGGAATTTTGTCCAAATTTAGAGTAACTTCAAAAATTCGTAAAAGAATTTAAATTTGATTAAAATTGGCTCAAACGTTCTACGCAACATATGAACAAGTATACGCATCAAAAAATTATAAAAATGAAAAAATCTCTACTTTTCATTTTTTGCAAAGTTGACCGGAGACTACATGTACATTACTAATAGTAAAGGGACTAACCTTGTGATGGTACAAGATAGTTGAACTGAATTTCTTTGTCAAGAGCTAAAGTATAAAAGTGATAATAAATAAATAAATAAATAATTACATACTTGTTTGTGTTGTTTGTATTTCTTTGTTTTCAGTTTCAATTTGAGTCTCAACTTCATCATTTGAATCTTTCACTAAAAAATAATGATAATTAATAAACATGTCAACAGTAGCTTCACAAACAATAACATACCATTAATATCATATTCTTCATCATTATTCATTGTATGTTGTCCAGTAGGTAATTCATGTAAACCTACAGTGAATGACAATGTACAGTACATGAATACAATTAATATATACCAATCACTAATCCTTACCTTCCAGTATATCATCTCTATCCATTCTTTTCAATGAGTCCTTCAGTTCAGTTATTGTTCTATCCTTCTCATGACACCAGGTCTCAAGTACATGAGTTAATCTTGAATCAACTGGTGTCATCTCTTTGATTTCAGTTAACACTGATTCCTTCACTTCAAGACACTGTCCAATGTGATACCAGTCATCTTCAACTGGTTCAAGTATCACTGATATTTGGGATATGTCATCTACCGTAGATCGGGAAATTTTTGTGTTAAAAATAATTGGTGTGAAATTTTTTCATGGTGTTTTATTTTCGTTGGTTGACCCATCCACGAAATTTTTTTAACACGAAAAATTTTGGATGCGTTATAAACAGGACACGTGGCTACTAACTCCTGACAATGGTGGACTGCTATTCGATGGAAGTTGCTCATGATAGCACTGAAACTGACAAGGAGCCTCTTGGATGAGAGCTTCAGGCCTTCATTGGGCTTTAAGAAGAGCCTCATGCCAGCCGTGCATGCACTACTGCACGTTAGAATAGACTAATTTCGGTAATCTATTTATTCACTGTAGAAAATATTTCGTGTGTCAAAATTTCGTGGGTCACTTCAACCACGAAAATATTTTAACAACGAAAATTTCCCGATAGTATAACAATAAAAATAATAATAATAACAATAATAAAATTAATAATTTCTTTAAAATTATATACATGTACATGTAGCACGTAATTTAAAGGAAAAATTTTGTTTAATTTGATAGACATTTACCAAA
>NW_003549509.1:0-3712 GCF_000090795.2 Amphimedon queenslandica | reverse complement strand
ATATGGTAGCTACTAATATCAACTAGTGTACTCCTCCTCATACAATCATTCATGTGGTCTATCAGTAGATACAGTTTATATTAAAGTACTGGACTAACCTTTACTGATATAAGTACATGTATGTACAGTCTCAGTCTCTTGTAATATCTCAGTCTCTTCTTTCTGTTCTACTGGTACTATACAATACAATTTATTAATAATTATTAATAATAAGTATACCATTATGATCTTTAATTAATGACATTAATCTTTCATTCTCCAGTATCAATGCTTTCCTTTGTTCTAATTATAAGAAGAGGTCATTAACTAGTAATTAATAATGTGTGTGGGTGTGTACATACTTTGAAATGTTTCCCTTTCATTTTTAATCTTTTGAATTTCCCTCTGTAATTCTATAGAAGTAAAACAATGTGTACATAGAAATCACAATGTACGTCACACACACACACAAACTTGATTGAGTGATAATGTACTCACTCTCAACTGATACTTGCTCTAATTCTTGTTGAAGATAGTCAATCTTTATTTTTAGCTCCTCTTTCTCAATTTCTCTCCTTTTAGTTCCTTCTCAAGTTCCTCCAGTTGTTTATGAGTAAGCTCATTGTCTATATGGTAATAATGATTATCAATCAATAATAATTAAATTAATATTATAACCTGATCTTAATTCTTCATATTGTTCTGTTTTGTGTTTCAAGTCTCCAGTAACTTCCTCCTGTTGTTCAGTAAGTGTTGCTATTCTCTCTTCATTTTGAATGAGGTCCCTTTTCTGTTGAAGTATCTCTTCTTCGTATTTCTTTATAATAAATTGTTTCTCTTTTTCATGGAATTCCTTTTCTTCCTCCAGTTGCTTTTGAATACTTTCAACTTTCTCCTGTAGCAACATAACTTGATCCTCATCCTTTTCTGTTGTTCCTATACTCAATAGTTACATTATGTATCATATTAATAATATTGATGTACCTGCTGGTACTTCAGTTGTTAGTGTGGTATCTTTACTTTGTACAGTAGGGCCCACATAAGTATTAGTGAATGATTCTTGTTTACTATCTTCCCACATACTATAATCACTTCTAACGACAGTTATTCTGACATCATCTGATAATACAGCTGATGACAGTCTCTGTACATCTTTAAGTACTGAATAGCCAGTATCTTTATCAACGATAATTGTAATATAGTCAAGTAGTGATGAAACTTTTAAAAGTTCTTTTTCCAAAAATTGACAAAGTTTCATTTTTAATTTCTCAATTGCTGCTTTATATTCCTCAATTACTAGCTTAGCCTCCTCTATATTGAACTCATTAACAAGATACTCCAACATACTAACGTCATCAAGTGAACTGTTCTCACGTACTAATTGTAGAATGTTATGGACATCTTTACGCAGAGCTAACTGAGGCCTTAATGTCATGTCATATCTACCCAGTACATGCTTGATAATATCAATGGATGGAGACTGAGGGTTCCTCATCAAGATTGATCTAACAATGAAGAATGTATCCGCCAACTTCAATTGCATCAAATAAAGCTCTGAAGTAACACTCTTAGGAAGATAAATCTTGAGCCCTTCAATAAAGTAATAAATGTAAAGTTAATTTATAAAATAATTCTTACCAATCTCATCATCACTCCCATAAGCCTCTCCTATACAACAATCATTAGTTACTGGTATATGTTATAATACATGTACTTACTGTAGTCTCTCATGATAGCTCTTCCTATATCAGCAGTGACTCTGTATTTACATAAAATATCAGCAAATGTCTCAAGTTTTTTATAATCAGCACAAACAGCTGCCTGTATTTCATCCAGTAGTGATTCTCCTTGTATATAACGTGGGATGATCATCTTTTGTATAAGTTCTGCTCCATACAAAGATATACCCAACTCAGGTAATACAGACAGTAGAAATCGGTTTGAGTAATAATGAGCAAGAATTCTACAAGCAGGATGCACTAAACAAACAATAAAGAAATAAAATGAATACTCGTTATTAATTTTATTAAACTTACTCTCCATATCTATTCCATCAGCTGCTTCATTCTCTCCTAATTTCCTCAATGCTGATATCAATGAACTGATAGTAGGACCACCTTTAGTCTCTACATCATCAGCTTTCAGTAACCATTTAGTAAGGCACTCACGTAGACACCTCCTAACATCTCCTTTAGTATCCTTTGTAATAACATCCAGTGTAGCAGGAGATAGTCCAAGAAACAGACCAAGATCATAACTAGTGGTCTGCAGGGCTCTCGTCTGGGCTAGATCATAACTGGTTCCATAGTAACCATGTCTTCTGAGTAATTGAAGTACTTCAGGTAGATCAGTAACTAAAACAAGCTTTTAATAAACAAAATAAACAAATAAATATACTTTTCAGTTGATTTGTAGGGTCTACTGATACAGAAGAAGAGAAAGGAGAAGCCATTATTGAAGGCTGACAATGCTCACGTGATCTACCACCTCACAATAATAAATCCGATGCCATCCATTGCAGACAGATTTTAGATTACAATTATTGTGAAATAACTTGAAGAAATTCAAAAGAAACATATAGAATAATAAAAAACACAATCTTCTTCTCATTGCTTGTTCAATTTTATACAACACTGTTCAGGTACTTCTCCATTAACTATACAAGATAGTCTAATTATATTATACTTTAATATAATAAACTTACAACACTGAGAGATTAGTTTAGCTATCCTCACAAAAGCAATGTTTCCCTTCTTCATTACAATATTTAGAAACACCTCAAGCTGATCAGGACACACATCAACTACTGACATTATACAGTTAATAAAAGTATCGGCTCTTTCTGCTAATGACTGGCCTGTCTTGGCATCAAATATCTTATCATATTCTGTTGAATGAATTATTGTGGCTGATTTACAAGCTACAGCTATGTGAGAGAAAATAGGCTCAGATCTTGAAAGAAGACTTTTAAGTTTGTCTTGTTGTTTCTTGAGAGCATTCAGTGCAATCAATCCAAGATTAGTATCATCAGTAACATACTGGAGCTGCTGATACTGGAAGACTGGGAACTATTAAGAAATACTGCACATTAATTGAATGAACATTATACCTGAGGCTGATGATAATACATCTCTCAGGGATCTGTTATTTTTGATTCTCACTGGACCCAGTAATCCTTTCAATGGTATAGCATACTTCAATACATGAATTATTCTTGGAGGATTGCAATAATTACATGAACTGACACACAACAAACTATTGTTACCATACAACACATGGTAATCTGGTATTAGGTGTTGTTTTAAAATGGCTGTAACTTGAAAAATTGAAGTCGGAGTCAGCTCAAACTTGCTACACAGCATAAGGACATCTAGTCTGGCCATCAAAATGTATAAACAATTGAATAAAAACTTGAGGTGATTTTGGACTCATTTTTCAGAAAACTCTGAAAAATATACTTGTCAGTTGATTTTTCATAAACATCAATTTTATGTACAATAATCATTCACGACATTGCAGTTTATACAAACAGCTATGTTATTTCATAAAAATCCAGTGCATTAAAATTAATATTAATACATCAATTACGGTATTTTAAAAAGTTAACTTTTATTATTAAAATTTTGTTTTAAAGTTCATACTGAAAGTCATTGAATATTGCATTAGTGTCAAAAAATTCCATTACTTCACAAAATTTCAGCACATTTAGAAAGAAAATGGCTACTATGTGTCA
>NW_003549508.1:1207-5755 GCF_000090795.2 Amphimedon queenslandica | reverse complement strand
CTCACTCATGATATGGTACACACTCTCTCCTGCTTCCGTACATAATCGACACAATGGAGACTCAACAGTCTTTTCTACTTTACATTTAATATAATTGGTCCTCAATGCTTGCTCCTGTGCTGCACATATCAATGCTTCAGTCTCACTCTTCAAATCACTCCTCTGCAACCATGCCCACGAATTCACACAATCAGCTACTCCTCTAAGCTCTCTAAAGTACTGCCCACACATCACTTTCTCCCAATTGCCCTCTAACTGCTCTACAAACTCCTTCTTATACTCCTTATTATTATTATTATTGTTATGAGAGAAAGGAAATAGATGAGAGAGAGCTAGATAGAATTAGAATAAGAAAGGGAGGGAGATTTAGATTTGGAGAGAGAGGATGGGTGAGGAGTGAGAGAATAGGATGAACATGGACAAACTAAGTGTTCAACCTGCTCTCTCTTCACCCATAGTCTCGCATGGCCAGACATCCATGCTCTATTAACATAATAATTATAATTACTTAGGAAATTATTGTCATGATCAGTATTAAACTCCTCACTATCAACATCAGTAAAAGAATCATCTTCTGCTTCATACAGTTGAGTTTCATCATTGTCTACATCAATACAATTTGTTATTATAGTAGCAATACATCAAGAGCTCAGTGTATATAGTCTATAATATAATATTCTAGGCTACACTGTAAAAGCTAACCTATTAGGTCATTATCATCATCATCAGTGCTTTCAGCTGTACTTTCTACTATATCATTAGGTTGAGTTGCACTAAATGTTGTTTTCTTTTTTCCAATTCCACTTTGTTTGTCGTGGAATTATTGCTTTAGCAGTTCTGTTGTACATTCTTCTCCTTTTTAAAACCTGGACCATGTTCAATATTTAAGGAATTTGAAGGTAGATCTAATACTGCTGTTCCACAGGTACTGCTTTTATGCCTCCAAGCAGTCGTTTTTGGCTTTGAAGCTTCTGGGTTTGTGATGTACTGCTTGTACTTTCTCTTTGTAGCCATTCCAGTGTAGCTATGCAGTATCCGCCCTCCACTCCAGCAACTGCACATGCGCAGTTCAGAATCAGCCTGATCACGAGGCCATCAAATGAGGTGACAACTGGTTTCAGATAAGGGATGACCGAGACCATATAGATACAGTATACAGCATTATACATATATAATGTTGGTACCATTGTACCATTGCAATTGGGGGCTCATTTTAGAGAGGTTTAACTGTACATATACATGTATTTCTAAAATAGGAAAAAATAGCTGCAGTACGTGTACATGTTGGATCTTTTTTCTATTTTCTTGCAACACCAAGAGATGAGCCCTGAACCACAGCAGCAGGCTACCCTCTGCTCCTGAATGGAGATAACCAGCCGCCATCTTGGGCCACAGGCTGGACGTCCACCTTTTCACTGTGGGAGAAAGACTTTGGGTGGACGAACAGATGAGCCAGGGACAAGTGAAGGCATCTCCTTCTGCCTAGGAGCGAGTGCAGCTGATTCTTATGAAACAAATCTTTCGAACATTAAACAACAAACCATCATTAATCAGTCATCATAATGATCAGTAAATTCATCAAAGTCACTTCATACTACTAGCTCCTATGGCCTTTCCTTTGTTTGCCCTATCAGTGCATTTCTGCATGCACGTAGCCTTCATCACTTTATACTGACTAGCAAATTTCTCATATCCAAACTTCTCTATGATACACTCTAATGAAGAAATCCAATAGTAATCAGCATTATAAACCTATAATGCAGACATACTTTCTAATAGTTTAACTTTATTTTTGTCCAACCCTGGTTTAGTAGTCCTTTTGGATGCTATGTAGCAACACTAAGACAGCTCATCATCGGTAAACAGAGTATCCATTAAAGTGAGAGTGTATTTTGAGGGATCAGTCGCCTCAATATCCAGGAGATTGACACCAGATTCCTATAGTAGAAAGGAAACTATTTTTTCACAGAGATTATCACTAACTGTCACAAATAAAGGATCTACTTGCTGTTTAGACTTAGGCTAAATGAATAATAAATAAACACATTACAATAACTCTACATTACTTCTGGTCTCTTTAATCGTTTTAAAATTGAGTCAAACTTTCTTTCAATGTGACTGAGACGATGCTAAATCATAATTCATAAAAAATAATGCACAATTTTAGTAGTTACGTCAGTGTCACTGCTGGTACTGGTAGATGCTAGGGACGGTGTTGAGAAAGGAGAATCAAAATAGTTGTAGGCAGTCTAATAAAGTAAGATAGAACATATGATAGCAAAACTAATTTATGTATTTGCAGTACCATTCTACTTGGAGTAGAACCTGAACTACGCAGTAAAGGGTCTGTAAGGATATTTCAATGAAATTGAAACTAACTACTATTTTCTACTCTCACTACTCTTAATAACTGACATCCCGATTGGTGGTATGTCTTGTTCTTTCAGTACTATAATTTGAAAAGAAAATTAAGTATAATAACTTGCATAATGCGGTATAGAAGGAAATTTGGAGGGAGTTAAATTTCTCAAATGGCTAAATTTTGATGATTGGTGAATTTTAAATTTTCAAATTTGTGGCCACGTGTGATTGAGCATTCACATAATGGCTAAAAATGACGGTTTTTTATTTTGGCAAATGGCTATCAATACATTAAATTTGCCAAAATTAGCAACCTGCAAAAATTTCCTGCCATACAATGATAGTAATAATAATAATAATAATAATAATAATAATCATAATAATGACAAAACAGCCACTCAATGTACATGGAGATAATCATTTATATGTAATAATAATTGTAATAATTAATGAATAATGCTGTATATTTTACCCTGTACCTCTTTCTGTGTCAACATATCAAAGCTCTTCTCAGCATCATCATCATCATTGCTACTACGGTCTAAGTTTAATTTAAACAGACAAACAAGATTTGATCAGATTTTACGAGATTTGAATGATTTTAGATTTGGCATATCATCATCGCTTTCTTCATTATTACATTTAATTCCTACAATAGTACAATATAAAACAGCATTTAAAACTTAATAATCTGTAATACTAACCCTTGCTAGTGTCTTCATTATCACTTGATTCTTTAATAACTATCTTATCATCTGACTTTTTTCCTTTAAAAATATGTATACAATAATGCGCACAGTAGCCTTAAGCTATTGCTTGTCCGTGCAAATGTAACCAACACAAACCTAAACTTACTGTGTATTTCCATTATCGTTACGGAAAATGGTTTTCCTTTAGCTTTCCAAATCACATTATTGCTGAAGTATAAATCTTGCTGACACAACTTTTCTCCTGTTTCTGTTTCCAAATATCTGGAGTTCACATGATACTCTTTACCTCTTCCGTTACTTTTGATAATTTCAATAGTACACCAAACTATTATACAGATATGGTGTTATTAATTGATGTAACTATTAAATTTTTTTAATAATAATCCATAGCAGGTTTTTGTTGTGGGTCTAATTTTATTGTTGTTTGCACCAATACTTGGGTTTGTTGACAGTTTTCATAGCCTTTAAGGGATGCCATGAAAGTATCCCATGGACAATGCCATGAAAGTATCCCACTATAATGGTATTTCAAAATAAAGTGTAATATTGATCTAGTACAATGTACCGGTATAAGACAACTTTTTAAATCATAACATATCCAGAAACGTAATGAAAAGTGTGGTCAATTATTTCAATGATATTCATTGAAATAATTAATTTTTGCCATGGTAACGGGTGAAGACGAAATGGTAGTCTATTTTGTGCTGCGAGGTTTTGGCCTATCAACTGCAGTCTGGTGCAAGTATGTCATTAGCCACTGATAACTTTCTAGAAGTCTTGTATGTTGAATTGGAGACGGTTATTTCCTTGTGTATACATGATAAGTTTGCAAGCGTGGTATCTCAAGAGACTGACCTGCTCGACAGCTTGATAAGCTACTCTATCTGACCTTCTAGCTGTAGCATGCTGTTTGTCAGTGGTTAAGTAAGCTCACAAAGACATTATGTGAGTTCAGGAAGAGAGCGAGTGTCTTTACCCAGCGCTAAGGCCCTCAAGGCAGTGGTGGTTCAATGTCAAACTTTATAACAATCTTCTCTGACAAATGCACAAGGCAAATTTTAAGTTTTCTGTTATTTTTGTAAAACAACTACCAGCTGCTGATAATAAGACCACAGTTCACATAGCTACATACAACATATCTAACAGGCTAGGCCAGTAAAGAATCAACCGAACTTGATAAATGGACTAATAAGAGCATAAGCGTAGAGTACCAAACTGCCAATCAATTAATTATTTAACGACATAGGTTTATATTTTTACGAGCTAGGTTAATATGAAAAATAATTGACCTCTAATACTGCAATTTGATTGGTCAATCGCAAGGTGGCATGGTAAAATTTTAGTTTATATAACTATTCAAAATGGCGACATTGACTACCCCACACTCAATTGGCAAATGTTCTACTCAATTGGCAAATGTTCTACACAAAGTTTCAGCAATCGGAATGAAACTTGGTAGATACAGAGGTGTAATGAT
>NW_003549508.1:0-985 GCF_000090795.2 Amphimedon queenslandica | reverse complement strand
CTACTAGCCATGTTGTGGGAAAGGTGCATGTGTACATTAGCAATTTACAACACATTTTTATTGTTCAAAATTATCACATAATTTATAAATCAAGTTTAAAATGTCAAACTAATGCTAGCTCAAGTAAGTCGGTGCCAGTCCCCTACACAATGCAACATCAGAGCTTCATGCAGTAGTCACATTTAGCTTATAGTTTGTCTTACTGTTTTGCTGAAGTTCTCGTGGAATATCTAATTGTTGTGCCTTAGAGGAAAGATTCCTCTGTCTCTTGCCTCCATCATCATGAAATTTACGACCAGCTGCAACTATTCAATCAACTATTAAACAATGATAAACGAAGGAAAACCAACTAATAATGAAGTACTCCAACTTACTAGTTAGAAACGAAGACTACTGGAAGATATCTAACTGTCTATCGAGAAAAATGTAGGAGTCTTTAGGAGAGAAGAATCAGAGAACGGCGAGTACCTCCACAAGAAGCGACTGCACCAGCTGGTGGACGCACGTGTCACGTCACGATCACGTGAATACATACTGTATACTGGATGGATATGTAGTAGTCTCGAGTAGCCAGCCCCTCCCTCCTTGCCAGGCATATACACGCACGTTTATTATTTTTACAAAACAGTCTAATAATTCTTTTCTTACATCTAAGTGTATGTATTTTTAACCTGTTTTATTCAAGACACAACTTGCGTAAGCAAGTTGGAATAAAATTGATATATCAGCTTACAACAAGTAAGCAAACATACATTAAAATACAAAGTTTGAGTAAAAGTTTGTCTTATGATGTTAGCAGTTCCTAACAATGCTGTCTTCTGGATGTGCTCAATCCTTAGAGATATGCCTAACCTCTTAAACCATTCCTTGATGTTACGCGACACAGCTCCTAATGCTCCAACTATTACTGGTATAACCTCGACCTTCTTCATTTTCCATAAAGTGGCCATTTCATACTTCAAGTTCTAATATTTACTAATTTTCT
>NW_003549507.1:2007-5756 GCF_000090795.2 Amphimedon queenslandica | reverse complement strand
AAAAGCATAACAAAGATTTATTTATAGGAACTGGAGTGAGTGCAAAGTCCCTACAGAACTTGATGAACCTCTTGAGAGTAGTTTCATATGTCTTGTGCGATAACTTTGCTATACCAGCAGCAAAGAAGCTCTGAAGAGCTCCATCCAGATAGTGGATGTCCAGGGCAGGTTGAGTGCCACGAGACAGAAGAGCTGGGGGTATTTGAGTTGACCTGAAAGTGGCGTGAGGGACGTGAGACGAAAAATAAGATGCATAACTTCTGGATAGTGCATTAGCTAGTGTGTTATCCCTCCCCGGAATATGTATTGCTCTAAATCAGAAGTCATGATGGCAGGTGTGGAATGCAAGTAGTCTCACCAGTTGCATCAGATGGGGTTCCCTACTCTAAGTGTTTATAATGTCAACCACTGCTCTTTTGTCTACAACAACCTCCACCCAATTACCTCTCCATTTTGTCCCATACATGGCTGCTGCTACCACTACTGGGACTAATTCTTTCACCTGTATTGATGTGAAAACAAGATCTAGTGGACACTGAAAATGGAACCATTGAGCCAACCACACTGCTCCTGCTCCTCAACCACCAGAGGCATCTGAGTGCACTTTGATCATTGAGGATTCTGTTGTGCCCCCACTCAGCAGAGACACCCCATTCCACTGGGCAACAAATACCTGCCACCACACGATGTCCGCTCTGGCAGTCAAATTTAAACGAATATTGTGGTGAGGGGATAAGCCCACCTTCTGCAAAGCATAGAGGCTCTGAAGAAAGCTCTACCTGGCCTCACAGCGACCAAAGCATGCTGTAACATACCACTAAGACTCTGTAGGGCCCTCTTGAAGATCACTTTTTTTCTCTTGTCTCATCTAGTTTAGTTACAAGTCAGTCCAACTTCTCTCTGGTGAGGCGGACTGCCAGCTAACTGTATCCACCTCAATACCCAAGAAAGTAAGACAAGAGTTTGGGCCTTACAATTTGCTTGGCTCTAGGGGCAGGCCCAATGACTCAAACAGATGACAGGAAGATTGCTTGCATTCTTCTGCCAATGCTGCAGAGTCCTCCACTAAGACACAATCATCCAGGCAGTGAAGAGATTTCTTAACGCCACATTGCCATAGCATCCAGTGAGCTGCATCTGCCACTGCAGAAAAAATTGAGGAGGCTGATCTGAGACCGAACGGTAAGACTTTGTTAATGTAGGCCACTGCATCCCACCTTAAGGATGGTCGTTAGGATGTACGGTGATGTTGCGGTACGGGGATATTGCGGTACGCCTCTTATATATCAGCTTTCACTAACATAGCCCCTCTTTTTGACTGCTGATTTAGCAATAGTAGGCGGTCCACTGACGAATACTACACAGATGCCAACTCCGAACTGATGCCATTGTTAACAATGTTACCCTTTGGGGATGACAAATCCACTGTCAACTGCCACTTTCCCGGTTTATTCTTCTGGGGTATCATTCCCATTGGACTTATATGCAATGAGTCAGCCGACAATGGGGAGGAGAATGCATCCATTCTGCCAAGTGAGACTTCCCTTTCAATGTATTCCTGGATAATCTGTGTGTGGGGGATAGACATATTGAATTCCGCAGATCTAAAGGGGATATCCCTATTAAAACCAACTCTAAGGCCGTTTCTCAGACCCTAGGCTACAAATGCTGGGTCAAGATGCTCAGACAGCCCAGCAGCCCAAGTTGCTGGTAGTGGTGTAGATATTTAGCCCTTGGCTTTTGACAACTCCTCCCCTGGCCGAGGTACATAGGCTTGCAGAGTGAGCAGCTGGTGAGTGTACCAGTGTCCATTCCCAAGCACTGCCCCTTTGGTGTGAGCAACTAGCTCCTCAGGGCCTAAACAAAGGGACGAACAAGTAGTTTTATGTTTTTGATAATTAATGAATTACTTTTAACAATTGTTATTGATATAAGGATTGCTTGCGTTGCCTAACCACAGTGAAGACAGTGGTAAGGACTATCTGTTCTTATTACTTCAAGCTATTGGCCCACCCCCACCATTAGGTTTCTAGGTCATGCTCTACAGGGCAGAGGGAAACCCGTTATAGATCAGGGAGACTGAGCAAACAGCTCACGGATTCAATAAAACTCCTCCACTGAAAGCTAGTAATGACTTTCGCATTCAATGCAACCATACACACACTAATTTTTTTCACTTTTTTTCCAACTCAACTTTGTCATTTAAACAAATATGCATACATGCATGCAAAATAGTTAAGTAATCCGCAGAAAACACAACAATTATTGATAGAGAATAACTAGGGGTTCCTCCATACAGTCTAGCTCGGCATTTGGGCCGGTCTAACCTTGCCTCTCCCTTCCTTTGCAGTCCTATCCCTTATGGGCATCTGAATTCCAGTAGTAGCACACATGAGAGAAATGGCAGTGGTCCTCCCCTCTCGTACACACCCCTGAAAAATTCTTGTCAAACCACACCGCTGATGGCTTGGAGCGTTTTGGCCACTTATGACCAACTGCTGGTGGGGGAGGGAGAAACTGGGGCTGAACTACCACTTCGCCCGATATACATTTGCCATAAATGGCCAGATTTAGGTCGCCCTACTGTCTGACCCCTTTTGCAGCTGGCACCTCCCTAAAGTCAACATTGTATGTGAGCCATTGACCCCCTCCTAAGTCTCGAGACAGCTGGGTAATTAGGTGGAGATGAGTCTACACTGCTCTCTTGTGGTCTCAACAGCTGAAGACTAGGTGGCAGCAAAAATCAGTGGCAGAGAACCTGGGCCCACACGGGCCTAGGCCCGGGCATCAAAGCTCTGTAATGAGATTCGTTAGATGCAATGTAAACAATTCCTTCACTAAAGTTTAGATAAAGCCAACCACAAGCCTTACTAGAGTACTAACAAGGGTATACAGGTGCCTATAAGTGATTAGCAAGCACTTTTCAAGTAAAATTACCCAAAGAAAAAGTTAGAAGGTGGACACAACCACATCCGGGTCCGGGCATCAGTTTAGTTCCAGCTCTGCCACTGGCATTTAATAGCAAAAGCTAGTGTCCAAGAGAAGATATCTGAAATCTGCCAACGTCTCTTCTTAGCTTGTTTGATGGACTGAACAATCATCACCTGCCCCCTCTGCTGCAGCAGCATCTTTTCTGCCATAAATGCCAGGTCATGCAGCAGCAAGGATAGGTCGATCAATTCCCTTCTCCTGATTCTGTCCAACAGCTTGACTGCAATGGGAGGAAGGCCCTCTGCAGTCAACACAGTCTTAGTGGGATCACTACTGGCACAGGTTGGCAGGGGACGCCCAAATGCTGTGTCCCCCAGTACTGGAAGAATGGGATGAGATGTCCCTCCAACTGCTGCAAGACTGGGATCAGTGGGAAGCCCTACATGAAAGCAAGCAGAGAACCATAGATAAAATTAAAATTTATCTATATTCTGACTTTTGCAATGCGAATGCCCCCAGCTGAGCTATGGTGGTGGCCTGCACAACCTGTCACCACAAGGGCCTCCCATGCATGGTGGCTGAAGCATGCAGCTGACTAAACAAGACTCTGCCATAACCAACAGCCAGACTATATATTGTTACAGCACTGCATGACTGCCTCACTATACATTATATAGGCATTGCATGACTACCATGTAGTCCACCATGGGCAATAATGTCAGAAGCAGCAAGCCGAAAATCGTCCTTTGAGAGCCATGATTTAAACAGCATACAGGGTGCACCAAAGTAAGCTGCAAGCACCAACAACTCAATGGCAG
>NW_003549507.1:0-1117 GCF_000090795.2 Amphimedon queenslandica | reverse complement strand
TGAAGAGTTGGTCCTGTTGAGGCATGTATAAAAGTGTCGAGGCCATGTCATGCCAATGACATTTTTATTCATGAAGCAAACATGAATTTCATGCATCACTGTCACAGCAATATTGCATTCTTGCATGGTGTTTGTATGGATGGCAGATACAGCATGCCTATATTAAGTTACCATGCAATAGAATTTAAATGGCAACCGACACAAAAAATTTGTTTGTGATTAAAAAGGAAAAAATAATTTTATTATGGTGTAGAATGTCTCGCAAAAATACTTTTGGTGCAAAATAATTGATCTTTCCTGGAAAAAAACTGTTTTTGAAATGCATAACTTATTTCCTTATTTCTGCATCCTGTATTTAGCAAATGTGGGTGTGGTCACATGTGGCATTACAAGAGAAAAGTTTATACACAACTTCATGTTAGACTTCTGGAGTTTTGACTATTTTATAAGCAGAATTGCAAGCTGCGGTGTTACAATGGATGAAAGTAGAATGAATTTAGCAAATTTTGTCAAAATGGAGAAAAACCATAAAATTCTAAACTTGCTTACAACTACTATTTTTGCCCTTAAATCGTATCTTCTTTAGCTGCTAAACAATAGGGAGTACATTTTTTCTGCATTAAAATAGTCAAAACTCCAGAATTTTAACAAAAAAGCTGAGTATAAAGCAATGGAGCAAACAACCAACTTCCCTCATGTGATGTGACATGTGACCACATACACATTTGCTAAATGCAGGTTGCAGAAATGAGAAAGTAAATTATGCATTTTTAAAGCAGTTGTTTCCAGGAAAGAGCAATTATTTTGCACCAAAATTATTTTTGCAAGTCATTCCATACAATAATGAAATATTTTTGATTTTTAAACACAACCCAATTTTTCTTGTTGGTTGCCCTTAAAATCATATACCCTTTAGTCTGCTTTATTGTCTAAAAAAGCACTGATTTGACATGCACACATTGGAAGTGGCAGTCTATATTAATTGAAGTTATCAGTTGTTTAAGTACATGCACGAACATAATATTTTACGTAACGATATAAAGAAGGATAATATTGTGATTTCAGAAAGTACTGCTGTGATCATTGATTTTGGTCAAGCTTGCTTTAAAAAAGATGG
>NW_003549506.1:4255-5758 GCF_000090795.2 Amphimedon queenslandica | reverse complement strand
CAGGTGTCTGCAAGAGTTGTAAAATTAAAATGATTATAGCAGACGTTATTGCAAAAAATTAGTCCAGTTTTAAACACTAATAGTAAACGTGTTTCGTTTATTGTCTAAAATTTGGTCATAACTCAAAAAGTTAAAGTCAGAATTGGCTCAAACTTTTTACATAGCATAAGGACCTTAATATGTATCAGAAAATGTAATAAAAATTTGAGGTGATTATAGAGCCAATTTTTTGAAAAAACCATGGGCTATAGTACAGGGAATTTTTCAGGAATTTGGAGTTTTTAAAAAATGGTCATAACTCAAAAAGTTAAAGTCAGAATTGGCTCAAACTTTTTACATAGCATAAGGACATCAATATATATCAGAAAATGTAATAAAAATTTGGGGTGATTTGGAGCCGATTTTTTGAAAAAACCATGGGCTATAGTACAGGGAATTTTTCAGGAATTTGGAGTTTTTAAAAAATGGTCATAACTCAAAAAATTGAAGTCGGAATCCGCTCAAACTTTCTATGTAGCATAAGGACATCAATATATATCAAAAAATGTAATAAAAATTTGGGGTGATTTTGGAGTCAATTTTTTGAAAAAAACCATGAAAATGTAGTAAAAATTTGGGGCATTTTTGGAGCCGATTTTTGGAAAAGCCATGGGCTTATAATGGTTTTGGCCCAAATTTTAAGCAGCTTTAAATTTATTTTAATTTTAATTTTGATTAGAATCCATTCAAAGTTTACACAACTTAAGATATAAAATTGAGAGTTTTACTAGATTTATTGATTTTTGTAAATAATCCAGTAATAGTTTTGAGCAACTTAAAAATTTGCTAACAAGGAGCACTTGCCAAAATCTAAGACAGATGTAATCTTTGAGAGCTGCATTAAAAGTCATATAGGCAGCACAAGTACAGCATTGGGGAGTTTCAAAGCTGGACAATTATTCTTACACTTTTAGTTTTGTTAATGCTATGATGTCATTATGAATGTCTTGTGTCAACACCTGATAACAGTTTGTCACATGATTCTGTCAGTTGGTTATGGAACTCCATACTTCTTGTTTTCTTTTGTTCCAACTAGTTCAACTGTTCTTCATAGCTGCACAAGACCCACCTTCTTTTCTCTTACCCAGTAGAGGTAAGAGAATGAGTAGATTTATGTGTGTAATATATCTATATACCTTATGCTCAAGATTATACAATGTCAGGCTATTGTATGTGATATATGTCTAAGGTAAACGGCAAAGTACATTTAGATAATAATCAATTTTATTATTTCCTAATAATATAATCTGAATCAATAGTGTTTTAGATTAGATATACAATCTGAATCTGCACATTATAATTGTGATCATTTTGTTTAATGCATAAAAAGTGTAATGTATCTAATAAATGTAATATATATTGTATAGGGATATAGAATATAAATGCATGTAATGTATCTATAATGTATTTTGATTGACTTGTACTAGGTTCTCATTATATAATGGTAGCAATAGCTAAATATTA
>NW_003549506.1:0-1407 GCF_000090795.2 Amphimedon queenslandica | reverse complement strand
AGGAGCTACTGGTTATGAGGTCTACTATCAACTGTCTAGTACTACTCCTGTTAGTGTAGGCACTACTGCTTCAACAACAATCAATATAACATCAGGATTATTTCGAGGGATTACATACACTTTTTATGTAGTATCTTATGAATCAGCTTCACTACCTAGCACAAATGCTTCAGTTACATTAACAATTAGTAAGTTATCATATTAATAAATATGTCAGTAATTGTTTGCTTTAGGTGATCCTATTGTTACTGATTTTATAGCTACATTAATTACAAGTACTGTCGTTACATTAACATGGAGTCCACCAACTGCTGTAGTACCAATTAGTTATAATATTAATAGGAGATGTAGGAGAGTATGTGAATCATCATTCACTAGCAATAGTACAACATTAGTTTCATCACCACATACTTCAACTGGTATACCTCCTTACAGTCAATGTACCTTTGATCTTATTGGAGTATATGACATTACAGCTGATTTGACTACAGATTATTCAGCTGAAACACTTTCAACTGGTAATTAAGATAATGACTCATAGTTATTTTCTTTTTATTACTAATCTAGCCCCTACTGCACCAGTGGGTGATATTATATTCTCATCAGTAGAGTCAGTGTTAATGACTGTCTCATGGGATGAAGTACCTTGCAATGGAAGGAATGGACCAATCACTGGATACTACCTCACATACACTAACATCACTTCAAACACTAGTTATACTGTTAATATCACTGGAAGAGACAACAGAATGTATAATCTCACAGGATTAATACCATATACTAACTATACTGTGAGTATAATACCTTATAATTATAATATGAATGGACCAGCTAGGCAAGAAATACAATTAACTCCTGAATCAAGTAAGTTAATGAGATATTGATCAGTTTAACATGATCTTAACACAGTTCCTGGTGTGATAACTGATCTAAGGCATGCAAGGACACCAACTAGAATAAATATAGTATGGAATCCTCCTTCAATGCCTAATGGCATCATTACAGTATATGAGATAAGATATAGAGAGTCTACCAGTACTGGTCCATACAATATAACTAACACTACTAACACTCTATACACTATAGTAGGATTGATACCTAATACTAGTTATATTATTAGAGTGAGAGCATATACTAGTATTGGACCAGGAGAATGGACTGATAGAGAATATGCTACTGTTCAAATACGTAGGTGATTGAATTTTATACTTTTATTTTTAATATTTCCTATATTAGCCGTCATTCAAACCTTCTCTATAACAAAGCTTAGTTCTACAGCAGTGAGGGCTGAATGGGGTTCAGTTCCTGGAGCTAGTCATTATACTGTCTATTATGAGTCAACCAGTAGCTCCTCAACGAAAGAAGAGACAAGTAGAGACAGGAATGAGAGTATTTCCAGGTGACACT
>NW_003549505.1:3899-5774 GCF_000090795.2 Amphimedon queenslandica | reverse complement strand
CTACCTTTTAATAGAAAGTGTGTGCCATATAGCTTGGTATTTTGAAGCTATACAGTATTGTTCTGCCTATTAACCATTGAAGCAGAATTGATAATTATTAATTAATATGCATTGCCAAAAATTATTACTAATTTATTATGATTAAGTTGTTTGGTATGCACAAAGTTTTTATGGTAACACACACACATTGTACTATGCTTACATTATCTTACATAAAATTTACACTTGCAATGTTAATGAAAATGACTGTTTATGTCATCCTATTATTGTGCATTGTTACAAAAAGTTTGCAATAATAATAATAATTGACATTAGTAAAAATTACAGGATTTTATTGGAAATGAAAGAGGCAGAAGAAAACGCAAACATTCATGTGCTTCATCTTTAAGTCCTCCGTCCAAACTAAGATGTCCTTCAGGGTATAATCTTTTTGTTGGAGAATTTTTCAAGTCAGAAGGTGATTGTTTGTTTATTTTGTCTCAAATTTTTATTGTTATTATTATTATTATTATTAATAAGAAATGTAACAGAATAAGGTGGACAAGAAATATAGCAAGACATAATATTAATTAAAAAAATAAAATAAAATAAGTCAATGGTAGATTTGATAAGTTTAATGTTTACTGGTGAGGATAGATAGTTATGCCCACTCCATCCTCCAAATTAATGGTGCGTTGTTTGTTATTATTATTATTATTATTATCATTATTATTATTATTATTATAAAATATCAGAGAAAAAAGGGCACCAAAAAGAGGAGAAAAATATACATCATTATTATTACTATTATTATTATTATTATTATTATTATTTTAAAGTTAACAGTACAAAACAGAATTACACCATTATTATTATTATTATTATTATTATTATTATTATTATTATTATTATTATTATTATTATTATTATTATTATTATTATTATTATTATTATTATTATTATTATTATTATTATTATTATTATTATTATTATTATTGGACTCGCCACGCTTGTTATTATAATTATAATTACTATTAGTGGTAGTATTACTATTGTCAAGAGTGGATAAATAATTATCCACTCTAAACTATTGTTAATACTATTACTTTTCAAATTTTATAATTATTATAGCAGGAAGATCTATAGGTGACCTGACTCAAAGAAATGTAGAAGGAGCAAAAAGATGGAAGGAATTAACTTCCGACCAACAACTGTTCTATCATAAAAAAGCAAAAGAATTGCCTCTGGGATCATCCCTCAACAAGTGGAAGGAATCAAGACGAATTTTGGAAAATTTAAAATCTAGTGCAAGCAAATAGTTTTTTGTACCTCTGCCTCATTTTATTATATTTTTAGTGTGTTTGGGCTGAAAAATTTGGTGTTCACCTTTGCTACATTCTGGTACATAAAGATGATCCATATGTAGGAGGCACTGCTACTGGACAAGAATGGCTGAATTGCAATCCTTATTTACCTCTTTCATTTGCTTGCTCAGTGGATAAGTCAAGTTAGTTGTATGATTAATAATCCTGCTTAATTTTTTCTTAAAAGTCACGCCTATGCCTGCTGCACCTAGAAACAAGCAATGTCTAGTTAAAGAAGTTGAAACATTATTGAATAATAGATATTGTAAGTGCAAAGGAACAAAATTAAGTGTAGTTATTGCTGTATTTTTTTATAGCTCTTTCAGTTAATGACCCACTGAATCGTGTGCCATATGAATCTTTAACAGAAAAAAATGTCCTTCTCTTTGGAAATCATTTTTCATTAAAAAATCCTGCCATAATGACTACAGAAGAATTAAATCACATCAAGGCAAACATTTCATACCTTCAATTTAAAGGTATTGTCATTATTTTATATGTACACATAACTTTGGCATGTAATTTTATAGAT
>NW_003549505.1:0-1081 GCF_000090795.2 Amphimedon queenslandica | reverse complement strand
AGGATTGCCTTAGCTTAAGATATTTGTGATATCTTTGTGGTAGAAGGGTTTCTAATAACTTTTGTTCATTAGCAATTTAGTCAATATGTAGACTTACCAAGACGATCAGAAGAAATTCTACCATAGTATAAGACAGAATCAGTTAAAATATCTATTCTGCGTGATGGTCTACTTTCTTTTGTAATTCTGGCAAATCGACGTAAGTATGACCAAAGTCGTTCACATCCCTCTCCATCAGCCATTCCAAATCCTGGAATATTTCTTGGACTATACTTAAGCTATATGCAAATTGTATTAAATTTTAACTAAATGAATACATTAATTTTACTTGACAATCAACTTTGTGGCCATAACTATGAAAAACTGGAACAGCCAATTTAAAAAAACTTAATAAATCATTTCTTTTAACCTTCTGTTAATATACTATTGCATGACAGGTTATTTTTATTGATTCATACCTTAAGATGCTTTTCTAATGCACAAGCCACATCATATAACAGATTCACACTTTTTGTCTCTACTCTTCTTTTGATTTCTTCCATAGCATAAACAATATAAGAAAATCTATACTTCATATAATTAAGATAGTAATAATTTCATTAGCAAACCTTTCACCATGTCGTAATGAAAAAAATAAGCAAGGCATTTCATGTTTACAAACGGCTCCTACAATCCCTGTTTCATCAAGGGCACGAAATCTATTCTTTGACCGTAAAGCATTAGTGGCCAAAAACTTATTGCATTCCTAAAAAAGAATACAGCTGTAACGATTATTTCCCGACATTTTTAGAGTACATTATCATTAGCATCCTTCCCTGTGCTACCATTGTATTTATGAACAAAGTCATCAACTGATGATTGATTGCAAAAAACATCAGTGTCTAGGTGCAGAGGGTTAGCTACACTTAATCCCGCTGACATTTTCCTGCATAAACCAAAGTTAGCATCAATTGCTATTGTAGGGGCTTTGGCCTAAATTTAAAATTTGTAATGATCAAAAATTATATTTCATTCTTACAAAGAAACAAGCTGGACACCTTGTGCCATTATTCTCTCGCAATGGGAGTATTGATTTTAATGT
>NW_003549504.1:3547-5776 GCF_000090795.2 Amphimedon queenslandica | reverse complement strand
ATGCATATGTATTGTTGTAATAAGTTTATAGAATCATTAATTATTGAGAGCCATTATTTATCAAGTACCTGGATATAAGAAGTGATGCAGTGAATCCACCGTCTACCAGATAAGTCCCAAATCCTCCATTTTGAAACTCTTATTAATGCCCACCCCATCGGCAAGTGATTTGTCACCAGAAGGAGTACCAGCTGAAGGATACACATTAGTGGCACTACCAGTCTTGTTAGAGGAGCAATTAGGATGAACAACACCTGGGGCCAGTACTTGAAGGAACTGGACATTAATATTACGAGTTAGTAACTTCTCATAGTCATCTTGAATAGTCTGAGAGAGAGAGAGAGAGAGGGAGGGAGAGGGAGGGAGGGAGGGAGGGAGAGGGAGGGAGAGGGAGGGAGAGGGAGGGAGGGAGAGGGCGGGAAGGAGGGAGAGAGAGAGAAGGCAAAATAATGAAAATTAAAATAATAATAAATATTGTTATTACTCTATTAAGGCACTGGCTCTGTATACTCCTCCTTGTGACAGTGAAATTAACAAAAGTGACTTTAGAGCAAAGATGAGGTGGGAATTCAACAGAAGGATCCCTCGTTGAAAGGAAAATGGTGAAAGAAGGTGACAAGTCAATCTCCTGATCTACAAGAGTTATATGAACTCGTCCTCCAGTCTTCCTTACTTCTCTATTGAGCACAGGGTTCAGGATTGGGTCGTAGCTCTCAACGTCCTAGAGGGATTGAGCATGAAATAATGAGAGTGTTTCCTGACAGGGTTCTTAGTTCTAAAAAAATCCAAAAATATTCCCACGCTGTTGGAAAAAATTTAGAAAAAATTCCAAAAATAAAAATAAAAAAATTCAAAAATTTACAAAAATTAAATAAAAAATATGAAAATATTTTTAGGCTGTCGAAAAAAAATCAGAAAAAATTCGAAAAATATTATAAAATTAATTCAAAATTATTTCCACACTCATGATTAAAAAATCTGAAAAAATTCCAAAAATTAAATTTAAGAAAGCTAAAAATATTCCCACGCTCTCTGAAAACATCAGAAAAAATTTCAAAAATAAAAATAAAATAATCCGAAAATATTCCCACACTGCCAAAAAAATCAGAAAATTTTTTTTTAAATAATAAAACTATTCTGAAAATATTTCCATGCTCGGAAAATGTATCAAAAAAAATTCAAAAAATTAAATAAAAAAAATCCAAATAAATTCCCACCCTCCTGAAAAAAAAATTTTTTAATTCCAAAAATAAAATTAAAAAATTTGAAAATACTCCCACACTCATGAGAAAAAAATACAAAAAATCAAAAAATTAAATAAAAATTTGAAAATATTTCCATGCTCTCGGAAAAAATCAGAAAAAATTCCAAAAATAAAATAAAATAATCCAAAAATGTTCCCACACTCATGAGAAAAAATACAAAAAAATTCCAAAAATTAAATAAAAAGAATCCAAAAATATTCCCACACTCTTGGAAAAAATAAGAAAAAAATTAACTCAAACTTTATACACAAGATAAGGACAAGTACGTGTATATATATCGGAAAATATTACAAAAACTGAGAATTCTTAACTTCTTAATTTTGGTTAAATTTAGCTAATGCCCCTGTACTATAGTACAGGGGCTTTGACCCAATTTTTGAACAATTTTAAAAATTCATTAAAAAATCCAAATTTAATCGGAATCAGCTCAAACTTTCTACACAACATAAGAACATGTATTATGCATCAGAAAATATTACAAAAACTGAGAATTCTCTACTTTTTATATTTGGCAAAATTTAGCTAACGCCCCTGTACTATAGTACCGGGACTTTGACCCGATTTTTGAGCAACTTTAAAAATTCATTTAAAAATCCAAATTTAATTGGAATCAGCTCAAACTTTCTACACAACGTAAGAACATGTATATGCATCACTAAATGCCATATACACAATTAAAATCAGACTTTAACTAAAACACTCCTTTCTCTCTCTCTCTCTCTCTCTCTCTCTCTCTCTCTTACTTGAGCAATGGCCCACTTCACCAAAGGCCCACAAGTTTTACTAGCGTGATAAAAAGTTCTCCTTCATTATAATCTGTCTGATACTCTTCCAGTCAGTGTAAGGTTCTCCGATTAGCATGCAGATGCTTTCCAGTGCCATCTTGATGACCTGATGGGTTGTTCAGAGCCCTCACTTCAACCAGGTGGAGTTTCTTAATTTCCTTCACAGCTGCAATTAATTA
>NW_003549504.1:0-1481 GCF_000090795.2 Amphimedon queenslandica | reverse complement strand
TTTTGTGTACACGTGCATTACTGAGCATACACTGTACTCATTAATGATTGGCGGTTTTAACATTGACGATTCCACTTGCAGACTCCCAATTGCCAAAATAAAACGCCCAATTAAAGTGCTATATGGTATACTGCAATACAAAAATGTATCCCTCCCAAATAATACAGTATTCAATGCCCACTACAGCATACTGTACCTGTGAGACAGTGGTTTCCTTCCCCAGTCAGTTGGTGGGTTACACGCTCCTACAAACTGTATCCTCTCTATTGTCACCCACGTGTGATCGGAGGTTCTGTAAAATCCACCGTCCTCGACAATCTGACGTAAGAACGATATTACTCTCTGAGTACCTTTAATTAGAAAAAAGAATTTTTAATGAAACATTAAAAAAGAGAAAGATATCTCTCTAAAGTGTATTTGGATTGAATGGATTCACATAAGCTTGTTATAACTTTATATTCACTAATTTTATTGTAAAATCAATACTCCTTACCATATTTGTCAAGGTCTGGAAGGTTAATCTCGTCACAGAAGAGAAACAGCCACTTTCCGAGTTGAGAAGGAGCCATCACAACTCCATTGGGAGTCCTCTTGTACTCACAGTAATGATCAAACCTCTTTAATAATAGCTCAGGGGTAGTGGCTGATGAGACATTAAGACCAACAACCTGGAGAAAAAATTAATAGAAAGGGGAAAGATGAGAGTCCAACAGAAAAAACAAAGAAGATAACAAAGACATTTTCACATAGAAATATGCCAGCATAAAATCTCATACATCTACAATGTAGTACATGTACTGTAATTCATAAATACATGTACGTGTATACATGATCTACGTACATATACATATTGTACATGTACATGTATATTCACATCCAAACTCACTTCAAAATCAGGCAGTGCATGAAAAGCAGAGAACAGTGTCATGGTTTTACCAGAGCCAGGTGGACCACACAGTACCATCGGCTTATGCTCCCCCAACCATGTATAGAGGAGACTCTCGTGTCTCACTGTATCAAGAGTGGGTACCACAACATCAGGAGACCTTACTTTATGAGTCTCAACCTCAATCTTGGGTACTCTAAGGAGGGGCATTAAATAGAAAAGGGGCATTAATTAGAAATCAGGTCATTAAATATAAATGCTGATTTGTTAAATTACCAGTTAGACCACGGTACCCATTCTCCTTGAATGTTCACTTCAAAATCAATGATGGGGGCAGTGTCAGGTGGTAGTGGTATGGTGGTCGTCCCTCGTATAAAGTCGCCCATTTTCTCGCGATAGACCATCTTCCCATCTCCAGAGAAGCACCAGATCAAACAGAATATGAGGTAGCGTGGAACGTAGGCCTTGATCTGATATGAGAGCATGGGTAAGTCTGGGTGAGACTGGTTGTAGGAGACTATGTTTCTGATCATCTGGTGGAGCATTGAGAAGAGAGAGTTTAGTGCTCTGAGGATAGTGAAGTCTATTATGTGGT
>NW_003549500.1:4160-5789 GCF_000090795.2 Amphimedon queenslandica | reverse complement strand
CACACACTCTTTTTTGCCAGCACATTTTTGCCACCTTCAATTTGTACCTTCCTTTCTACAACTTTTACTTCGTGTGTCATTGGTTTGTTGTCTGTTGCTGCAGCAAAGGTGGGATTCTTAAACATATGGTCCTTTTCTGGATCTATAAGGTAGTTCCCAAAGGTGCTTTTTCCCATTCCAGTGGATCCTATTAGGAGAATAGACATGACTGAAAGTGGCTGAAAGGTAACAGTATTTTAGTCGTACAGCTTGTTTTATGGTATCATACGCTGCAGATGGTGTGATATTTGAGTGGTGTGATATTAAAGGTTATCGGTATTCATCAGCTGTAGACTGATTCATTTGTTATTGGCTAAGTATTACGCTTAGATGATGATAGTGGTGTGATTCTGTGGTAGGGTGATGCCAAGGTTACAGTGATTCATTGCTTATTCTGAAAGTACACAGTATTATTTGATACTTGATAGTGGCGTGATGGCGTGACAGAATATAATGTAAATTCATGAGGTATTTATTGGTTGTTGTGAAAGTATCATATTTCATATCAAGACAATGACGCATCTACATTGTACATTCCTCCCTCTCTTCTTTCTCTCTCCCTTCTATACATGTCTTAGTACAGTACTTGTACATGTACTGTCAGCGGTGTCTCCAGCATCACAAAGGTGTGGGTACATGAGTGAAGGCTACTCTAATAGATTCACTCCATTACTGGGTGCATCTTGATCAATTATGGGTGCCAATGCATCCAAATACACTCCCATAACGACACACCTGCTGTGTACAATATATGTAGTCGTATATGTACTAGGACACAGATTCTACTTTATGTGACCATTAGTTCCTTAAATGTAATGTAGAATAGAATTTGGATCACAGCAATAGGAGTTTTATTGGCAATGGGTCATCATTCATACTAGTTGCTATATATGACAGCATATACTGTACATGGAATTTATGCACATACACATATACTGCTATTCATGTATATACATCAGACTGCTACATGCACATGATGCCCTCTTCACTATTATTTATTTTGTTACTGTTGTACTTATATTTACATTTGTACTTGTGCATGTATATGATACTTTAACTATTAATCCTTCCTCTCTGCATGCACACATACATGTACATGTATGTACATGTATCTTGTATGTCTTTACTATATTTATTTATTTCTCCTTTTTCTCTCCCTCTCCAGTCTGGTCAGTGTACATATATATCAACACATGATCTTGTATTTATATCTGAACAAGTGGCCAGAGGAATGTATCATTTAACTAGAAAAGGACAAGTACATAAAGACCTGGCATGTAGGAATATATAGTAAGAGTATTAATTAAAGTGGGTGGAGTTACTTATAATTAATAGTATTCACGAGAATCTACATGTAAAGATTGGTGACAGAGGACTTAGTTGGGATTTTTATCCAGAAGATTATAATACAATAGAAGAGAGAGGAGGAGGGGGAGATGAGACCATTGCTTATCCTGTCAAGTGGATGGCAGCTGAAGTTTTGTCTGACAAAAGATACTCTTCATCTTCTGATGTGGTGAGAGATTAGGCGTCTTTATCTCCACCAACCCCTCCCCTTTTTGACACTTGTAAATAGGAGGGATTGGACAG
>NW_003549500.1:0-1807 GCF_000090795.2 Amphimedon queenslandica | reverse complement strand
GTCTTCATGCTGTGTAGAAAGTTTGAGCTGATTCTGAGTTTAATTTTTCAAGTTACGATTATTTTTAAAATGATCCATAGTCTGAAAAATACCGAAGGCTATAACCCATGGTTTTTTCCAAAAAATGGCCAAAAAATCACTCCAAATTTTTATTACATTTTCTGATACATATTGATGTCCTTATGCTCTGTTTCCCGAAAATACTGCCATGTCAATGTTTTTCCATTGTATAATATTATATTATTGTCATATTAATTAATCACTCTCTCTCCCTCTCTCTCCTATCAACAGGTTTAGTTTAATGGGTTGGTGTTGGGCCCTCACTCCTAGTGATAGACCAAGATTTAGTCATTTAACTGTACGACTTAAAGAATTTTATGATCAACTGGGATCATTTATATAATAATAATAATAATAATAATAATAATAATAATAAACAGTATTACACTCACTCACTCGCATACTTTTCATTCTCTCTCAGTCTCTCATTTGTTGTCAATAATAAAAAATAATTTTTACTGTAATCAAGTCAGCGTGCGAGCACGTGGTTGTAGATTACTAGAATGCACGGATTCTCTGGAGTAACTAGTAACTACAAGAGCCTTCCAGAATTTTATTATGACTTTTTGTTGAGAAGAAGCACATTCTCTTTTAGTTCACTACAATGAGTATATGATAGGTAAGCATTGCAACCGAAAGACACAGCACATTTGACTAATGTTTTACTTTACAATAATTAATGAATGACATGCATGTACAGTACATCTACCATAATTACTGTACTAGTGTACTATAGTACAGGGTCTTTGGCCCGATTTTTGAGGAACTTTAAAAATTTGTAAAATGTCCAATTTTGATTGGAAACTTTCTATGCAACATCAGAATAATTACACAATGTCATTTTCTCATTTTATTTTATAATCTTCCTTATTTCAATTCCAATGCATACTACTAGCAGACAAACCACGATATTCTTTTAACAGTTACATTGTCAACCATACAATTCATGATTACATATTAAAGATAATGTTGATAATGTTGAAGTAATTAAAATTGTTAAAGGTAATTAATATTCATAATAGTAATAATAATGATGAATAATTAGATAATACTCCTGGTAATGTAAAACATCGTTATTGGAGGGTGTGGCTACTACAAGGGGTGTGGTTCATCGTCATTTATTACCTCTAATTGGTACCCATGCTTTAGATTTTGTACCCTAAATTTTTGCTGGGCACATTAAAAACAAGAAGGAAGTGAAATCATGTTACCTGGAAGTAACGTAAGCGTACAAGTACATGTACATAATGCATTAAATGTGCATATGTATACATGTTTATATTTGTGTAAATTTCTGTATAAAAACTACACAGGTACATGCATGTGTAAATGTTACGTAGGCATATAACCCATCTTTCAAATACCCTGCCCTAAACAGCTAAAACTTTAAATAAGTAAAAAAAATTTCTACCCTACTTTTTCTATTAATTCTGGTGTACCTGAGGGGTATGAAATGAGCTTGAAGTTTCGTACACTTTCCTTTGGAGTTTTTGCGGAGTCCTTGTATTATCATGAGTTTTTTACTGTAAATTTTTATTAGTATTCGGAGTATCCCTACTAGAGTATTTGGGAAGTCAACTAAGTCTTGTATACTAGCTTTCAACTACTGTATAGCCCATTAACAAAATCTATTAATTCAGAAGGATCATACTGCACTTTTTAAATGTACATGTGTGTAGATCTGCTTTATACCTGATTATTGAATAATTATTTTGTGATGGGGCCATTAAATGATCTTAACTGTAAT
>NW_003549499.1:4367-5799 GCF_000090795.2 Amphimedon queenslandica | reverse complement strand
ATTCTCTACTCTAGTAGAAATCTTTACCACACACATGCATCACCATTCCATCTCCATTTCGATCGCATGGTTTATTTTATTATTATTATTATTATTATTATTGTTATTATTATGATTATTATTATTATTATTATTATTATTGTTATTGTTGTTATTATTATGAGTGTGAGAAAGGAATATGATTATTATTATCATTATTTTTTATTATTATTATTATTATTATTATTATCATTATTATTATTATTATTATTATTATTATTATTATTATGATTATTATTATTATTGTTTATATTTTGATGAGAGTGAAAAAGGAATATTATTATTATTATTATTATTATTATTATTTTATTATTATTATTATTATTTGTGACCATAATTGACAAAAGGTACCTTATAGTGGATTTAAAAATTCATCATTATAATGGAACATATCAACCTGTGAGTGCTTTGTTGGGCAATCATTGTTTCTAATAGTTATATATATAGTAACTTTTTGTATCATTTTATGATAAATGGAGCTCAGGAAGTTAGATTTTTTGGGTTTAATGACAAATTTCACTACCCGCCATAAGGTACCTTTTGTCTATTATGGTCACATTTTATTATTATTATTATTATTATTATTATTATTATTATTTTTATTTATTATTATTATTATCATTATTATTGTTATTATTATTGAGAGAGTGCGAAAGGAATATTATTATTATTATTATTATTATTATTATTATTGTTATTATTATTATTGTTATTGTTATTTTTTTGAGAGTGAGAAAGGAATATTTTTATTATTAATATTGTTTAGTGTTGTTCTAGTTCTTTGGAACTAGAACTAAAAAGTCATTTAGTTTCATTATTTTTAGCTAGTTTTAGTTCCTAGAACTAAAACTATAACTAAACTAACGGTTTTCTATCTATAGAACTATAACTAGAACTAGAACTAATAGCTAACTCTTCTTTGAACTATAACTAGAACTAGAACTATTTGTAAATTAATGTTGGTACTAGAACTAGAACTACAACTATTCTTTTTATGGAACTAATGCTAGAACTACATGCTATTGACTGCATAAAATGTTGCCAACTAGCTTGATTAGAGCTTATGTCATCGAAAAGTGTCAAAATAAAGGAAAGAGAACTAAACTAGAACTAGAACTACACTAGAACTAGGGAAACCAGGAGCTTGGAACTAGAACTAGAACTATAACTATGTAGAGTATATGCTTGGAGCTAGAACTAAAACTAGAACTGTATAAACTAAAAATTTGGAACCAGAACTACAACTAAGACTAAGCAAATTAAAGGCTTAGAACTAGAACTAAAACTAGAACTATTTGAAAAGTAAGAACTAGAACAACACTGTTATTGCTGTTATTATTTTTATGAGAGTGAGAAAGGAATATTATTATTATTTTTATTATTATTATTATTA
>NW_003549499.1:0-4357 GCF_000090795.2 Amphimedon queenslandica | reverse complement strand
TTGATCTCCATTTGGTACGTGTGCCCCTAAGACATAAGATTGTGGCTCTCAAAGTTGAGAAAGTTAGATGAGTCCTAATCCACCCTAATACCTGAGCATAGTTAGTGTTCCATTATTATTATTATTATTATCATTATTATTATTGTTATTGTTATTATTATTATGAGAGTGAGAAGGAATATTATTATAATTATCATTATTATTATTATTATTATTATTTATTATTATTATTATTATTATTTTTATTGTTATTATTATTAAGAGAGTGAGAAAAGTCTTCAACATCTTGTGAAACAGTTCAGAGGAATAGGACTGAGTATGAATACAGGGGAAAGAAAGTATTGAACAAAAAATATCTATAACAATAAGTTATTTCTTATCTTTTAAAAATAGATATGTAAGAAGCTCTTCTTGTTCGTATACAGTATCAGAAATGGTACTCACAAGAACTTGAGGAGGCATTTCCTTCAAAATGGAATAAAACCTAGGTAAAAATAATAAGAATAATCCAAAGAAGAGTAATTAAAATTTTTAATGAAGGGTTCATGGGAACACTGGTCGCATTCCTTGTCATGCTGTTTCTGTGGAAGGCATTAAAGATGTGGTAGCATTTTTGGAGAACTATGCTGAAGACTACGCCATTTTACTACCTGGGAGGATACCTGGAGTGAGGGATTATGGGAAGGCCAAGCTATTGCTGTCCAGTGTGTCCCGACGCATGGCAGTATGCTGATGCTGGTAGGGAACATACTCTCTGTGAAAGTTCCTTTAAAAGAATATGGAGAAAGTATGTTCCCCACATTTACAGCATCAAGCCAATGACGAACTTACAATGTATGCTGGACGTGCAAAAAGAACAGCACTGCAATTTTAAGGAATGCTGGCTGTGAGATTGAGCATCAGTCTGAGGTACATTTATTATTATTAACAATGTAATTATTCTTGCCTGTAAAATGCTATCCCTTAGTGAGTAACTTTGTCTTTAGTTAACTTGTTAATTTCATATTACTTTCAAGAATAATGATACTACATGAACATACAGTACTATTCCTTCATGTGTTAGTAGTATCTAATGGTATTTAAAACATGTTAATGTGTATTGTGTTCTTATTATTAGCATAACTTACCTTAATCTCTTTTTGTTGTTAGAAGAAAAGGAGACATCATAGGGGTAAATGGAAGCATTGACGAGGTGGCGGGAGAGGAGCAGGAAGAGGAGGTGGCCAAGGAGGAGGAGATGGACAAAAAAGAGGGGCAGCTGGCCTAGGAAGAGGGGGAGGTGGCCAAGGAAGCGGGGGAGGTGGCCGAAGACGAGAGGGAGGTGGCCAAGGAAGAGGCCAAAGAGGAAGAGGAGGCCCTGCTCCAACAGTAAGAGAAAGAAACATCATTAAACATAACAATAACAACAAATTTTTCATAGGATTCATCCACAAGTGCAAAGACAATAAACTATTTTAACGTTACATGTAAAGAACTTAATTATACTTCTAAATAAAAATAATATATATATATTACCTGTAAACTCAAGGAAAAGCGATGGTTGGATTTGAATGAAGTATGGGGATGATCCGTGTTCAAAACAGTCCATAATTAGGACTTTTAGCACTAGAGGACGTAATAATAACTCTGTAACTAGGTAATGAAAAAACTTACTAGTATTTGAAGCCACCATGAATGGCAGGGCTTTAGACAACTCTTACGATGTCCATTATACAAGAAATGATAGTTCAAATGCTGTGAAAAGCAAGTCAAAAGTGCTTCTTTCTTCATTCCCCGTTTATTAATTGATTTGGGTGTGGTTTTTCCTGGTAGGCGTGGTTTCAAGTACTACATGAACGGGCATGACAGGGAAACATTGAAAATAACTTAAAATGGCTTTTCTCTGTACTAGTATTCCAGAGCAATCGTCCAAACAGCATCCATAACTTCCAAATTTTATTGTGCATTGTCATAAACGGGATATTGCTGGAAAGGAATTTTTTTTCTCTATCTGTGAGTACCAAATTTAAAAATCAGATCTGTATTGTGTAATCAATTTCTGACTGGAAGTGCATACTTGTGAAACCATGCATGTTTTATGCATTCACCACATAAGTTATTTTGTTGCATAAGTTAATTACTATATACATGTACTGACAGACATACATGTAAATGTAGGGGGCCTCTACTGTAGTTTGAAGCACCCAATGTAAAAATTTGTACTGTATAACCTCTTGTGGCAATATTCTAATAGATTCATGTAATTTTGATTTGTAAGAATTAGTGTACAATTATGATTGTTTTAGTTTTTGAGCTTTGCGAGACTTTTTTGTCCAAGGCTATAGCAAAGATATAATATTAATTTTTTTATTTTGTTAATTGAAAATTCACTGCGCGTTACAAAAGTAATAACACATTTTGTATATCTTTGAAGACATGACGCCATATTTAGTATTAATAGTGCATAAATTGGGTTTGTTTTTGCACATTTATCAAACTGACTAGCTATACTCTTATGCAGTGCCGTAACTTTCTTGATCCAAAATCCCTGTACACCATCAGGTCCTGGAGTTTTCCAACAAGGCATCTTCTTACATTGCTTCATAACTCTACCTATACCAATACTCAGATTATCCTGCATCACTGATGTCCCACCTTCCTCAATCTCTCTTAACCATGTAGCATTCTGATTGAAATCCTTTGCCGTTCCCCAAATCCCCTTCTAAAATGACACACTTTGCTTTGCATCAAGCCCAAACCCTTCCTATTCAATCCCCCCATCTAGCTGCTGGTAAAACCTCTTTTGATTAGAATTAAAAAGACAATTTTGAGTATACTGCTTGATTCGCTGCTCATACCTCCTCACCTTCCCACTCTTAGCCACTAATCGCTGCTTCAGCTCTTCCAGAACGACTTGAAACCCCTTCCTCTTAATGTTATATTTCTTCTCTAACAGCTTATACTTACTCATCTTCTTTAATCTGCCAGCTCTCTTACTCTCCATCACACTTATATTACTTCTTAAGACCTTGATATCCTTTTCTAACCTCCTATGCCACCATGGCTTTTTTCCCCTTATAGCTCTGTTATCTTCTAATAACTCACATAGACCTAGCCGTTTAGCAACATTAACTCATACAGCTCTAATTAAACAATTTGTCTCAGTAATATCTGATGTCTTAATAAACTTCACTAACTCATTTACTTTCCTAGTTTCTTCCATTAGTCGATATCTATTCACTCTTCGAAAATCATAACGCTCCACTTTATCCTTACTCATAACTTCATGCCAAATTCTCTTCAATTCCATCACCTCCTCACGCACTGCACTCGGAACAGGATCTAAACCACTATCAACTGCACCATAAACATGCTCCTCTAATCTTCCCTCAACTACACCTGCATCATGAACCAAACTCTCTTCACAAGCTCCCTGATCCCCAAAGTCTAGCTGACTGACTTCTAGATCCCCAACACATCCTAAAACTCTTTGCCTAATAGCATCTAACTCCACCACACTTAGCCACCTTTTGCTCTTAATCAATCTAACCTGATCACACAGACGCTGCTCAGTTGTTACATATCCTCTATCCTTCCACAAATTAAATTATTATTATTATTATTATTATTATTATTATTGTTATTATTATGATTATTATTATTATTATTGTTATTATTATTATTATTATTATTATGATGAGAGTTAGAAATTATTATTATTATTATTATCATTATTATTATTATTGTTATTATTATGATTATTATTATTATTATTATTATTATTATTATTATTATTATTAAGAGAGTTAGAAAGGATTATTATTATTATTATTGTTAATATCATTATCATTATTATTGTTGTTGTTATTATTATTATGTGAGGGAGAAAGGAATATTATTATTATCATTATTATTATAATAATAATAATTATTATTATTGTTATTATTATCATTATTATTTTTAGAGTTAGAAAGGATTATTATTATTATTATTATTATTAATATTATTATTATTATTATTATTATTATTGTGTTAATGTAGTCACACAACACTAAGTTGGTATATGTACAGTATTGGTCTATAACAAATAGACTCTGTTATAAATCTCATGCTTAAATATCTCCTTAAGATTCTGGCAGTCCCCAATTATGCTGTTTTCTTTAAGTGTTTGATCTTTAACTTTGCATCTGCTCTCTTGATTCATTTACTAATCTTGATTGACACCGCTCCCAATGCTCCAACAACTATCAGTATCACTTCGACTTTCTTCAATCCCCACAATCTTATAATTTCCTGCTTCAACTCCTGGTACTTCTCCACTTTTTCTTTTCCTTGGTCTCAACTCTAGCATCACCCGGTACAGCAACATCTATAACA
>NW_003549497.1:3983-5802 GCF_000090795.2 Amphimedon queenslandica | reverse complement strand
AGGAAGCTATGGACCGATGAGTCCATGCACGCAGCAGTGATTAGTGTTACAGAGGAAGGGAAAGGTTTAAGGGAATCGGCGAGACTATATAATGTGCCTGTTGAGACGTTGCGGAAAAGGACGAATGGTACTGTTAGTGTTTACTGTAAACCGGGCCATGCAACAGTCTTGTCGAAAGAAGAGGAAGATAAATTATGTGAATATTTGATTATGATGGCAGACATGGGTTATGGATTAACAAGAGAAACTGTAATGCATTTAGCCTTTGTTATAGCTGAGAAGTTTAATAAAAAACATCCTTTTACTGGTGACTCGGCAGGTCGTTCATGGTTTGATGGTTTTCGAAAACGACATCCTATGCTAACAATTCGTACACCTCAGCCACTATCTCATTGCAGAGCTTTATCAGCTAATCCAGATGTTATAAGAGATTTCTTTGGAAAATTAGGAGCAATATTTGGTCGGTTAAACCTTTCTAAGCCGATGCAAATTTACAACTGTGACGAAAGTGGCATTTCTATTGTTCATCGTCCAGGCAGAGTTGTTACGAAATTAGGTCGTCGTACAGTATATTCTCTTACGTCAGCAGAGAAGGGAAGGACACATACTGTTGTTGCTTGTGTGTCTGCAACTGGCTTCGTATTACCACCATTAATGGTCTATCCTCGTAAGAGACCCGTACCTGACAATTTTAAAGAGGGAGCCGTACCTAACACTTCATTTCACACTAGTGAGAATGGGTGGATAAATTCTAACATATTTTTGGAATGGTTAAAGTTTTTCGTTGCAAATATCCCTCCTACAAGACCAGTTTTGCTCATTCAGGACGGTCACATTTCTCATGTATTGATTGAAGCCATTGAATTTGCCCGTGCAAATCATATTCATCTCCTTTGCTTGCCTTCACACACGACCCACATCTTGCAACCTCTTGATGTGGGTGTGTTCAAGTCCTTTAAAGCTAATTTTAATAAGGCTTGTTCAAACTATATGGCAAAATATCCAGGCAGAGTGGTGACAAATGATAAGTTAGCTGCATTGGTTGCTGATGCATGGCCTCATTCATTTACGACACTTAACATATTGAGTGGTTTCAAGAAATGTGGTCTTTTTCCATTTAATCCGAGTGCTGTAGATGATAGACGCTTGGCTCCATCAAAGCCTTTTTGTGTGCCACAAGAAAGCACTGAAGATGACAACGAATCACTTCCAAGTAGTCCTATTTTTACAGAAGAACAGGAAAAGCTATATACAAAAAGATTTGAGGAAGGATTTGACATTAGGGATCCTAATTATGAGGCATGGATAAGGATCAACCATCCTTTTAAGTCATTATCAGTTACTTCAGGTGATTCAATAAGCAATATTTCTGCACCACTTTCGTCAACCTCAGCTCCAACTCCATCTCTTTCTGTGCCACTTTTGTCTATGGAAGTGCCAATCATGTCTGCCTCAACACCTGTGTTATCTACCTCTGCATCACTTTTATCTATCTCTAATAGTTCTAATTCTGCAGAGTCAGCTCTTGACAAAATTCTTGTTCTTCCTGAAGCTTCAATGAAGAAGCCTAAAAGAAGAGGCATTAACAGTAAAACGGTTTATCTAAATGATGTTTTAGAAGAAATGAAACAGCAGAAACATGAAAAAGAAGTTCAAGCTGCTGAGCGAGAGGAAAGTCAAAAGTTAAAGAAGGAGGAGAAAGAAAGGAAGAAAAGAGAAAAGGAACGAGAAAGGGAAGAAAAACAAAGAAAGAGAGAAGTAAACAGAGAGAGAAATTAAAGGAAAAAGAAGAGAAGCAAAAGTCAAAGGAAGAAAAGCA
>NW_003549497.1:0-2915 GCF_000090795.2 Amphimedon queenslandica | reverse complement strand
GTGAGTTGTTCTCTCGTTCTCTATCTTAATGTTTTAGTTCTTTGTGTGATTCTTCTCTCTAAGTTTTACTCCTTTAAGATATCAGTTCATTTATAGCCTAACAGCTATTGCTTACTCCCAGCGTTAAACTCTCTCAGCATTACCCAATAGACCTCATGAAATAATGCTTCCTAACAATCACAAGCATCCATTAGAACAATAATTGATTTGCAAACGTGTACATGCATTAACTAATCATAATTACTAGAGTATGGTCTAATGGTGCAGTATGAGATCATTTTGTTAGCATAATATAATTCCTGTATATATTTTTAGATCAGGGCCAGGCTAGGCATTATATAATTAAGGCTTCAGTACTATAACGTGAACCTGATAACTTTCAATGATTTAATTTTAATAAGTGAACCATTATAATATACATGTACATATCATAAAACTAAATTAACCTTATTAAAATGAAGTGGGATACTGATTACACTATATTGCTGGGTATAGTGTGGTGACACTGGACAGCAGTAGTTATAGAGATCACAGAATAGTACTAACTAGCCTGGGACAGACAAAAGCAGCTCACAGAGTACACAGGTTTATTATCCCTTTATCCAGCGGAGGAGAAGAAGTCTTGCTATAGCCGGGCTACAAGAGAAGTGGGAGTAGGTAGGAGTATAAGTATGTGTGTAGGAGTATGTAGGAGTGAGTGAGTATGCATTACTGAACTATTCATGTGGCACATACAGGGGCGTATCTAGGAATTTGGAAAGGGGGGTCTCAAAAGCGGACGGACGGACGGACCCGCCCCGCCCGAAAAAGGACGGACGGACGGACTGATGCGGGCCCGACAGGATCATAGATATAGGGGTAGGAACAAACTAAAAGTTGGGGGGGCTAAGGTATTATTTTTACAATTGATCATTATTACATAGCATGTACTGAAATTAATACTGTCCAAAATATTAGCGTCTATGCTCATTAAAGTAACAAATTCCTTTGCAATGTCCTCGATGTGTAAATCATCTGTAAATTCTTTGTGTGTATGCAAAATAACTACATGATTAAGACGCTCTTGTGACATTGTGGAGCGCAAGTAGTTTTTAATCTCCTTAACGTCGAAAATGTATGCTCAGCTGAAGCTGATGTTAACAGAGTTGTTAAATAAAGAAGTAGAAGCTTGTGTATTTCTGAAAAAACTAATAAAAGTGTGTTCTTAGAAGTTAAGCTAGTGCATTAATTGTTTTATTAAACAAATCATCACACAATATGCACATATATAAGGATTACCTAAACTAAAGTCTATAGTGTTCATAATAGTAATACATGTACATCACTTAAAGTTGGAGGGGCTAAGCCCCCCTTCAATGAAAGTTGGGGGGGCTTAAGCCCCTCCTGCCCCCCCTGTTCCTACCCCTATGATCATAGATATCCATGTAAAGGACAATCATTCATGAATAGTCTGTCTTTAAGACACTTCTATACTTGGACAATAAATTTATGTACGTATTAACTATGCAGGACCATAGATACTACATACACACATGGATAAGAAACAGGAAGTCGGTTTCCAATTAAAGCTGTACAAGATCAAAGGATGACGTCATATCCTGTGTGCCATGCTCTTGGCTAAAATGGTGGCTCTATGAATGCTAAGTGCCGTTAGGGAGAGATTGTTACCATCCCGTAAATGTCTGTAAAACAAGTTTGTGCGCATGCGCATCAGTGCAAAATGGAACTTAGTTTTTGTCAGGACTGCTCTAGGGACTTTTAAAGCCTTGGGACTCTCTGAAATAAAAAAAACTAAACCCTAAACCAACTAAGGGGCTCCTAAATTGAGTAGGGACGCTCTAAAAAAAAAACCGCCACCCTAACCCCTAAACCCTAAAAACAATAGCTAAGTCCTAAAAAAACAATAGCCAACTAGGGGACTAACATAACTAGAGGAGAAGGCTAAGTCAGTAGAAAAGGTAAAAAGTTAAATTTTGAAAGTAAAAAAAAAAGAAAAGCAAATTTGCCCTGCCCTGAGCTGGAATCGAACCAGTACCACGTCCACATTCTGCCCCACTGAGCCACCACGATCCTGCTGCCTCAACCCCACTGATTGTCGTATCTATACTTAATTTCTATATTGTTATAAGATAGTATACTGGGGCGAAGCCCCAGTATAGTATACAGGCGAAGCCTGTAAAAGTCCGTTGACGGATAGTTTACGGGATGGTAACAATCTCTCCCTAATGGCTAGTTGAATAAGTGAGTGTATTTTATATTTTTTGAAAGTGGTCATTTTAACCAGATTAGGTAAGTACATGTTATCTTGGATGTATAAGCTGTGTTGTCCCGCATTTACAGATTCAATCAGTGTCTTTGTTGAAGAGCTATGTTACAAAATGTGTTGGCCTCTCATATTTTTGTTGAACCACTTTTACTCTACTGTAGACTTGTTTGGTGAGTGTCCTTTAGATATAATATGAACACAACTATGCTGCGTGTACTGAAGGTATTGGCTTGTCTGTGCCACTTATAATGACAGATTTATAGCCATTTTAGTTGTTTTTCAGTGGTGTCATTTGTAAACCACTTGTATAGAAAACTGTCCAGGTTATGAATGTTTTTCTTTGATTTATCTGTTCCTTTATGACTTTTGTGTGTACTGCAAGTGTTTTTATATTTTTAATTGCTTTGACCAGCTCAAAACGGAGCAAACTATCAGTCACTATAGGTGGGTGTGGCTTATTTATAACTTTAATTTTTCGAAGTGGCTACGGAACCGGTACCGGTTTCCATTTTCAAGGTCTTATAGAACCGGCATGATCACGTGGTGCCTAAACCACGCCCATTTTAACGAGCTAATTAAATAGTAATTATTGATTAATCATTATCTGAAATTAACTTCCTTATTTTCTTTCTTTAATTTTGTTTATCTC
>NW_003549496.1:3643-5810 GCF_000090795.2 Amphimedon queenslandica | reverse complement strand
GAGTACCAGCTAAAAGAAAAAGAAGATAATTGATGCAATTGTGAATGATCTTACAAAAAAATGAATGTTTAGATCTGTTGCTAGTACCAGCATCATTCATTGCACTAACAGCTACTAGTGATGGACCACAAGATGGTACAGTAAAAGTACTGCTGGTCATTGAGCTATTAACTGTATGAACAGTCCTTATTACACTAGAAACCATGATACTATAACTAGTGACAGGAGGCTGTAGGCAATCTGTAACTACACCAGGCTAAAGATATAAAGTTATAGATATTAAGAATGAAATAGCTAACCTCCCATCTAACGGATATAGTGGCAATTGATGTGTTACTGCGATCAGAAAGAAGGTCTAATCCTTGCAGTGTTGGTACAGATGGCTCTATACAAATAGTGGAAAAGTTATAATAATAGTATTATTAATGACCAACTTTGTGCCATAATGGTCCTTTGAACTGTCATTGGAGTACTATTACCAGCACAGTTAACTGAAACCACTGATAAGGTATATTGTTCATTACTGGTCAGTCCTGTTAGACTGGTATTGAATCCATTAACAATGAGGTCTGTTTGAGTATTTTGAGCTGTTACAGACACTAGATAATGATCCAGTTGTGGTGTGTCAATTGAATTGATAGTATCAGTCCAATTTAATGAAATACTGTCATAGCAAACCTCAGACACATTGACTGATGATACTGGAACAGGAGGACCTGTAGATTAATAAATGATACTCATAACTCAATTGGAATCATCTAATATAGTTAAGTACATGTATAATGCATTAGAAAATGTAATAAAAATGGTGAAATCTCTACTTTTCATTTTTGGCAAAATCTGGCCAAAGTCCCTATCTTTGACCCAATTTTGGAGCAACTTAAGTTGTGAATTTACACTATATTAGTTTGTTGTGACTCTTTGAAATAAGTTATCCAAATGAATACTGTTTATTTAACTAAACACTGATGAAATGATGTGATGCTTTGTAAACATGATGTAATAACTTATTACTGTGGTATACATTACTAACTCTCATCCTCTCTTCTCTCTTTTAAACAAAGCAATGACTAGTGACAGATAAAAAAAGTAAAAGATAAAACTTACTTCTAACAGTAACTTCTATTGCAGAACTAAGTCTATTAAGTCCATTTGTGACATTAGTGTGACAAGATAGTGTGAAATTAGTAACAGGAGAACTGATGGTTGCAGTTGATTCAATTTCCAGTGACAATATTGTTACGTTAGTAACTACTAGCTCAAAGTCTCCTAAGGTTACCATCTCTCCAAGGCTAGTGAAATAAGCCATGGAAATGCTTTGTCCATCGTCCAGTGCCCAGACCAATATACCAGTAGTGGAGCGGCAACTAAAGGTAATAGGGTCATTAGGACATACTGTTATATTACTGGAATCACTAGTGACATTCTGTATCATATAAACTGTAAAATAAGAAAAATAACAATTAATACTAATTGATGGTTTAGCTTACTTTGTGGATCAACTGGTTTAATAATTATATCAATGGTTGCACTAATGCTACTACCAGGAGTACCATCCCTGCAAGTTATCGAAGTATTGGATGAAGTAACTGCTGTTGCTGTAGATGATATTACTGATCCATCAATACTTAAAAACATCAAACTGAAACCACCAAGTGTATCAGTTTGAAACATCTCACTGATAGCTGGACTTTCAGTACTTCCAGTCATGTTCCATGATAAAGAATTAGAACCAGTAACATTACATGTTATTTGTATCGTAATTCCAGGGAACACTGTAATGCTGTCTTCTACAGTATTAGTGACATTCTGTGTAAGGATTACTATAAAGAAAAAAAAGATAAGAAAAATGCACAAATTAGAAGCTACAAATCAAATTAGAGTGAATAGTAGAGAGAGCTCTATCTACTATTCACGCATCAGTTCACACTTATGATAACACCTGTCAGTAGCTCGAGCAAAGAATGGTGTGCATGTCGCCTACCTGTTGGACTGACAATAGCAACAAAACAAGAGAGAAACAGCAACAGCAGGACACGAGCAAATGAAAAGATCCTCATAGCTGAGGAGAGCTCAGGAACTAGAGCAAGAGACAGAGAAAGAGACAGAGAGGAGGAAGGATTGTGTTTTCTTTAGTGCAAAGTTCATTGTATCTAGTGCAATTTGT
>NW_003549496.1:0-1425 GCF_000090795.2 Amphimedon queenslandica | reverse complement strand
GGTTGCTTGTGTGCTGATTGTAAAATTAAGAAATAAAAAGAACCAAGTACCAGTAGGAGATAGAGATTTACAAAGACTCCACACTGATTCATATTCTCATCTTAGCACGTTTACAAGCTCCGAGTCCAAATTACTGTCCAGTTCTCCTCAACCAACAGGTGTTGTCCCCGACTCTCCTTGGAACACAATGACAATGATGACTCCTAATGATTCTTATGGACAAAGACCCCCACAGCCTCTTCCTAATGAAGGAGTTTCAGAATACGCAGAAATACCAAGCTACCATATGCCACCTCATAGTGATATCACTAATAATCCAACTTATACTCAAGTTGATCTAAATCAAGCTGAACCCGACAAAGCTAATGGTGAATATCCCCCTAGTGATAAAGAGAGAATGTCCCCTCCTCCAAGTGGACAGGTTGATAATCCTGCCTACGGTACAGCAGGTAACCCAGCTCCTTACATAAAACCAGTCAATAGATATGCTGAGAGTCCAATAGCTGACGAGCCTAGTGACGAATATATTTAACTAGTTTATGGCGTGTGTATGTGGTACGTCGATTGTTTTGTGAGTAAAAAATTAATTTCTTTTTTGTTTTATTTTTATAAAAATACATATTACAATTAATAAATTATTGAGGAGTCTCATTAACACGTGACAAAATATAACTGCAATAATTATTCAGGGCAAGATTGTCCAACCACATCTCTTTGGCATCTAAACCATCAACAGGTTTAAGATTTGATGTTAGCTTTTGCAACTTATTCTCAGCTAAAGAGCGAGATTCAACATCTAATGTCTCCATTAAAGATTTCAAAGCAACAGAGATGTGCATTAACAGTTGTGCTGGTTCAATGTAAGAGTTAGATCTGTCTTCCTCAAAAAGAAGTGAACTGACAGAGCTAGTAGGAATAGGGGTAGACTTAGGAGAGGGAGAAGAATCAAAATCCAAAGATGAGAGAGAGAGCAATAGTGAAAATGAGGTCGGAGGATCGTAAAGTGAAGCAATAAAGTTAATCAATGACTTGATACATAATTGCTGGCACATTATGAGCTTTGATGAATCACCATCACCTAAAAATAACAATAATGTAGCACTTTCTCTAATAATATTATTCTTATTACTTTTAATGATATTCTGCTGTACAGTGACTGTCATTGCTGATCTTACTTCAGCCTCAACATCATGCAACAATATAAAGACCATTCTCCAATACAGTACTGAAGAGGACTCTATATTGTGCAAAACTGTCCATTTCTGTCCTAACACTTTTGCTACTTCAATTCTGATATCAACAGGTGAACTATCATTGCAATAGCTACATAAACACTCCAACAATGTAGGAAGAGAATCACTAATACATGAATGCACCAAGTATTTCAATGCAGTATTGAACCAGCTAATAATGGAGACTTTAACG
>NW_003549494.1:1605-5821 GCF_000090795.2 Amphimedon queenslandica | reverse complement strand
CTTATTATAATGACATTTTTGTGGATTTGACAACAATGCAGCATGCAGGAGCTAGATACACTCTAGAGTCTAATAATCTAAATCTGAATAGTTAATATTGAATCCACCTCACCCATGTGTTGAGTGGACACATGTTGAATGGTAATTGCATCCTATGATCCTCCTAAAGCCTGGTTTCCATAATTCCACAGCCTTGCTTGATTTATTGATCCGCACTGCTTCAGTGCTCCATACATGGTTAACATACAACTATTGTAGAGATAGACCTGATTTTTATGATTCTATCTCCACTATTGTTGCAGCCATGTTGTAAGAAAACCAGGCTTAAACCTTTTCTGACCACTGACCAGCTGTGTCATAAATATAGAGCTAAAGACGTGTAAAGATGATCATAATAAATAAATCTTAGTTCTAACCTTTACTGTCTCATGTGGTGGTCCAATGACAACGTTCCTTTCTATTGTCTGAGCATCAGTTGTGACCACAGGAGGCTTGAACTTGAAGACCTCATGATTTTCAAATAATTTGAATATTGATGTCTTCCCAACATCAGAATCACCAATGAAGATTATTTGGAGCTGTTTTCCTGCACCTGCAACAATTGAGGTCATAGCAGAGGCCATAGCTTAAAACTAATTAAGGGCAGGCCCTCCAGTTTGATACAAAAGCCAGACAGCTTTCAACTTCCATGTAAGGCTATAAATAAAAATTAATAATGTGTGGGTGTTTTGCTGTGATACATTCCCTTATCCATTATCCCCAGACCCAGTAGCTATCTCTTAAGCAAAAGTATTTTAAATAAAAATTGTAAAAAGTATAATAATATATCTAAGTCATCTTCAACAAAGCTTACACCTTTTATTTTTCTGTTGCTCTTGTTGTGGCTCATTAGGTGCTGCATGGATAGGATTTGGCACTGGCTCTATGTGAATTACTTCATCTCTTTGTACAGGTCTATGCTCTTCATTAGTAGAGCTAGATCTGCCTCCTTGACGTACAATTTCAGCTGCAGTTTCTCGAAGGACTGAGTCCACCTTTTGATAATCGTCTTTTCTAATGGCAGACATTTCAATGAACTTCATGCCATGTCTCCTAGCGTATTCCTCGCTTGTTGATACTTCATTGACCCTCTCTTCGTAAAGATCAGCTTTGTTACCAATTAGAATCATCTTCACATCGTCCTTTTCACTACGCTTCAAGACTTCTTGTCTCCAAACCTGCTCAATGTGGTGGAATGAATCACCATCATCAATACTGAACACAAGAAGAGCAATGTCAGCATTTCTATAGAACTGTCTTGTCAATGTTTTGTGCCGTTCCTGTCCTGCTGTATCGTAGAGGTGCAGCTATTAATCATTATTTATATTAGATATAATTTCATGAAAAAGCAGCTTACTTCTACTGTTGTGTGAGGATTTTCAATAACAATAGTTTTGCTGACAATATCAGGGTCTATTGTATGTTTAGGATTCATCTTCACTTCATGATTTTTAAATAATTTGAATATTGACGTTTTTCCAACGGCAAGATCACCAATAAAGAGGACCTATGGCTGATAATGAATGTTGCTGTTACAGACTATCTTGTAACTTGCTTTTATCGTCTCTCCAACGATGGCCATATTTTTGGGGCTAGCCTCCTTTTGAAGCAGCAATGCGTGGGTGTTATCAGGCACAGCTGTACAGCTCAGGCAGCAGCTAGCACCACCCTACCGTTATAACGTTAAATTAAATAAATAAATGAATAAAATACATGAATTACCTGTAGATGTACATGCATGTGATTACTTGTAGAATTTTATAACTTCCACTAATTACATCAATAGTTGTAGTGTTAGTATATTACAGGTATTATTGCGCACCATTTTTCATCAGAATGATAATTTTAAATTGTAATTATACTAGTAATAATTATACAATTGCAATGACTGAACAGAGATAATACAGACATGTGTTGGTTGAGTAAGGTACTATCAATATGTTACTATAGTAACCACAGCTATTAAATTGTGGTGTAATTATTATGCCTGCATTTAGTGTTGGACACTTGCAGGAAATGGTGCCGGTATCATGTTGTTAGGCTCAGCTAGACTGACCTATTCATATTATCTCCTATTCATATATCTCCTTATTAGTGACATCATTGAGACATTCATAAAGTTCACTGTGTAAAGTATTGTTATCAAAAAGTAAAAGTATCACTTTACTCATGGCCTAATAAAGTTTGCATGTCACTTAATTTCTGCATTTTGAACACACTCCATCATCTCGTGGAGCTGGCTCATCATCGTTAATAATCACAATGTCTTCTTTGGTTCCTCCTCCTCCTTTTTTTATTACATGGGTCACAGCTTCCTTAAGCATGTCGTACAACTTTTGAAAATCATCATTTTTAATGGCAGACATTTCAATGAACCTCATCTGATATTGGTCAGCAAATTGCTTGCTAGTTGATAGAGGGTTAATCCTGTCATCAATCAGATCAGACTTGTTACCGATCAGAATCATCTCGGTATTACCCTCTCTGTTAGCAGCCATCTCTTTCATCCATATCTCTCCAATGTGGTGGAATGAAGGACCATCAGTGATGCTGAAAACAAGGAAAGCAATGTCTGCTTTTCTGCAGTACTGTCTTGTGAAGGTCCTAAACCTTTCCTGACCAGCTGTGTCATAAATCAAGAGCTAAAATAATTACCATTATCAATCATCTAATAAATAAATCATAAATCTAACCTTTACAGTCTCATGTGGTGGTCCAATAACAATGTTTCTTTCTATTGTCTGAGGATCAATTGTGACTACAGGAGACTTGAAGACTTCATGATTTTCAAATAATTTGAATATTGATGTCTTCCCAACACCAGAGTCACCGACAAAGATTATTCTGAGCTGTTTTCCTGCACCTGCAACGTTTGAGGCCATGGCTTTAAAAATTCAAGGGCAGGCAGCTGTGATAAAAAGCCAACCGCTTCTTTGCTACAGGCTACAGCTTTCAACTTCCATATAAGGCTACATAGATCTAGATATTTAATAATGCGTAGGCGTTGAAGCATTGCAAATGCAGCAGTGATGTACCTCAGTGGTATTTTGTGCTTACATTATTCAAGGGACAACTAGAATGGAAAATATTAAAAGTACATAGAAATAATTGTGCAAGTAGCCTTCAACAAGGACATCGACTTTTTTTTTCTTTTTTGTTGCTGTACTGGAGGGTCACCCAGATCTATTCTTTTATCTTCTTGTTGTACAGGTCCAGACTTAGTATTATGTCTTTGATGTACAATTTCAGTTGCAGCATCTCAAATGACAGAGTCCACCTTTAGATAATCATCTCTTCTATTTGCAGACATTTCAATAAACTTCATGCCATGTTTCTCAGTGTATTGCTTGCTTGTTGATTTAGGGTTGATCCTCTCTTCGTGAAGGTCATCCTTGTTGCCAATGAGAATCATTGCCACGTCCTTTTCAATGTTATGGCTCAAAACTTCTTTTCTCCAAAACTCAATTTTGTGGAATGAAGGACCATCATCAATACTGAACACAAGAAGAGCAATGTCAGCATTTCTATAGAACTGCTTTGTCAACGATTTGTATCGTTCTTGTCCAACTGTATCATTAAGGTTTAACTATTATTATTTATATATTAAATTTAATTTCATGAAAAAGCAGCTTATTTCTACATTTGTGTGAGGACTCTGAGCTGTAACAATTTTTATCCTTTTAATAACAGGGCTTATTGTGTGTTTAGGAGACTGAGTTGACCACTTTATGATTAATATATAATTCGAATATTGATGTTTTTCCAACATCAACATCACCAACAAAAAGGACCTATGACTGATAATGAACGTTTTGCTGTTGCAATCTTTTATCTTACTTTTAGTTGCATCGCCCCTCCAGCACTAGCCATTTTTGATAAAGAGCGAGTATAATATAATGCAGCAGAGTTGGGCGTGGCTGTTTTAATATGTCATTTAAAGTCTAATAATCCGAATAGTAATATTGAATAGTATAAACCCACGTGTTGACAATTGCAGGATCGATTGATCCATATACAGTATGTCAGTATACAACAATAATGCATAATGCATCTATACTATGATTGATCTAATAATTATTACATTACAATACAGGTATTATTTATTGCACACCATTTTTCATCAGAATGATAATTTTTAATTTTAATAATTATGCAATTGCAATGACTGACCTCACTG
>NW_003549494.1:0-1584 GCF_000090795.2 Amphimedon queenslandica | reverse complement strand
TCGGTCATTTTTAGGGTCTGGCTCATCATAGTTGATAGTCACAATGTCTTCTTCCTTTGTTCCTCCTCCTTTTTTTATCACATCGGTCACAGCTTCCTTAAGCACACCATACAACTTTTGAAAATCATCGTTTTTAAGGGCAGACATTTCAATGAACTTCATTTCATTTCGCTCAGCAAATTGCTTGCTAGTTGATAAAGGATTAACCCTCTCATCAGCCAGATCAGACTTGTTACCAATCAGAATCATCTCAATGTTACCCTCTCTGTTAGTAGCCATCTCTTTCATCCATATCTCTCTAATGTGGTGGAATGAATCACCATCAGTGATGCTGAAAACAAGGAAAGCAATGTCTGCATATCTATAGTACTGTCTTGTGAACGTCCTAAACCTTTCCTGACCAGCTGTATCATGAACATAGAGCTAAGAATGATAAACAATACCATCATAAATGAATAAATCTTAGTTCTAACCTTTACTGTCTCATGTGGTGGTCCAATGACAATGTTTCTTTCTATTGTCTGAGCATCAATTGTGACTACAGGAGACTGGAAGACTTCATGATTTTCAAATAATTTGAATATTGATGTCTTCCCAACACCATGCAGAGTCACCAATAAAAATTATTTGGAGCTGTTTTCCTGCAACGATTGAGGCCATGGCTTTAAAGGTTTAAGGGCAGGCAGCTTTGATAAAAAGCTAGCCACTCCTTTGCTACAGCTTTCAACTTCCATATAAGGCTGCATAGACATTCTTCTTTAATAATGCGTGGGCGTTGAAGTAGGAGCTAAAAATGCAAATACAGTTTAAAGCAGTGATGCACCTCAGTGGTATTTTGTGCTTAAATTATTTAAGGGATAACTCAGAATGGACAATATAAAAGTATATAAAAGTAATTGTATAAGTAGTCTTCAACAAAAACACCGACTTCCTGTTGCTGTTAAGAGTTGATCCTTTCATTGTAAAAATTATCCTTGTTGCCAATGAGAATCATCATCACATCCTTTTCAGTGTTATGGTTCAAAGCTCCAAAACTGCTCAATGCCAGAATGAAGTCTATAATTATAGTATACAAAGGTATCGTTACTGATACTCAGTAAAATAGTTTTAAATTTAAAAAATTATAGTAATAATGGTCATAAAGCACACTGCATATTAATATAAAATGCAAAATTTTAAAACTTGAGCAGCAGACCAAAAGTTTGGTTCATCCTCTTGCATCAGTCATTGAAACCAATTAACATTTCGAGCAGGAACTCCTTTCTTGATTTGTAGCATTACCCTGATGTAGCGTTACACTACTATTGGTTCTGGTTCCTCCTCCTTCTGCTATCACTTTGCCCACAACCTCTTTAAGAATGTCATCAATTTTTTCAAAATCTTCCTCAGGGGCATATCTAGGAATTGGGGAAGGGGGGTGCTGAGGGCGCGCGAAGCGCGCCATGATTTTGGCCACACCCACTTTTAAGGCGGTAAAACAGCCTTTTCCTGCATTTTCGTCAATTACGGGTGGGGCCAAGATCTTTTCAAGCATACTGCTATTATACTGGTACTTCTGATTGCTCCTTAAGCCCACCATCCACT
>NW_003549493.1:3928-5821 GCF_000090795.2 Amphimedon queenslandica | reverse complement strand
TGTGATACTGATACATGTTCCTTATTATAAATAATACCTCTTCCTATAGCATGTTTAGGATCAATTTTATCCAGTATAATTTCTTCTATTGGATCAACTGAACATTGCGATGGACGCCATCTTATAACATACACCTGTATCTGTGCTTCATGCTTCATCTCAGTTCCTAACAAAATAATACACTAGCTAATATTAAACTTACTATAAAATACGTCTAGTACATACAGTACAATATACTGAAAATATAACTGAGATATGTTAAAAAAGTAAAAATCAACGACAGTTTTTATAACAAAAGGACAACTATGATAAAGACAAAGACTGAACTCAGGAATATCCACCCACATTAATAACAATTATAATAATACACTATACACATTAATACTAACACATACAGCAGATATACTGACCTGTCAATGGTTCCACATACATTTGACTAGTAGTATCAATCGACTCATCATCAAGATAGACTGAATCAGGGATAATTCCCCTCTTGTCACGTAATCTCATTCTACACAATAAGTCACATGATAGTCACATGATGTACACCATATAGTTTATGGGTGTAAAATTTTGCGATTTGGTTGCATTTTGTATTTACATATTAAAATTTCATGATATAAATGCAATTATGACACCTACTACAATCATCACGATTTTTGTGGATTTTAACTTAGCAAAATTTTTGCAAAATGCAAAAGTCACAAAATTTAATCCTCAAAATATATGACGTATGCCGTATTTACTTGTCTAATTCAAGGACACAGTCAATTCCTTGTACTTTTGCTTCTTCAATAATTTGTTTCTTAAGTTCTCTCACTGGTGTATCCTTAGCAACAATAGGCTTCATCATAAACTTACAAAACTAAAAACAAAGAATCTATACAAATTATAATAATAAAATATTCTTATACCTCTGTATTGTTAACTTGTAATAAATATAATTTAATTCTGTACTCTGCTCTTCCTAATGCTCTACCCAGTCTTACTATCAACTAGTAGTATAAACAATTATGAAGTTAATCAAAATAACACACATACATGTACATGTACATGTACATGTACCTTTGATCCAGATTTAATATTCTTTAATGTCTTATCCAGTCTCTCCATTTCATATTCTTCATAACCACTGAATCTATACAGTCTAAAACCAGTAGATGGTACACCAATCAGTGGAACTAGCTCCTCCTTCAATTGAGCTAATGTTATTCTCTTATCAACTAGTACCTGTATCTCTGTATTGAATAGTAATGTTTAATTAAACACTGTATAGCTAGAAATATTTACTGAAATTTAATTTTGCTATTGCTGTTTATTACAAAAATGCACAATTTAATTCCACAAACCATAAATGAGTGTATCATATAAAAGCTCACACCTACACATTTTGCAAATCATACCTCCCTCACACCCTTTAACTGACACAATTGCTCTCTGAGGTACATGATTTGACAGAGGACCAGCAGAGTTTTGAAAAAGCCAAAAAATATCAGCTCTACGGTTCCAAATATGGCATTTTTACTTTAAATTAGAGGTTGGACGAATTTAAAATTTTAGCATTCAAACATTCTATTGACCAAAATGAACAAATGTTCAAACGTTTGCACCATGGAGTTAGATTCTTATTAACCAATTAGTTTGCTGTTATATCACTTTAATAAATGCAGGACCTACATGTAGAGTGTATAGCTCAATGTCTAATGATTGATACATGTACATCAGATCTTAATACTAAATAATTTATGGTATGTCATTGATTAGTAGGTGTGTCAGTAGGTGTGTACCACACCTACCATAGATATTAGAGTATAAAGGGATTGGAAACTGCGTAGGCAGTCTGTATAAACCAATGGAGGGTGTAGTTATCACTTCCCGCATCCTAGTTTCTCC
>NW_003549493.1:0-1749 GCF_000090795.2 Amphimedon queenslandica | reverse complement strand
TCTAATTAAGATGTGAGGGTGTTGGGTGTGGCTGCAAACTGACAGCATGCAGTTGTTACAGTACAAAGAAAGTGTCAAATGTTGATTGCTAGAGTTAAATGGTTAGCTTTTGCTAGGGTTTGCCGGATTATTTTCTAAAATTGCTCTATTATGCTATGCTGAAATTTTCAGGAAGCCGCTCTATTATGTTCTACCAATCATAGGCGTAGCCAGCCTAAGAAGAGAGGTGAGGCAAAGGGAAAAGGAAGTAAAATGGTGCACGAAGCACACCACAATTTGGACCACACCCCCTTTTCCATCGCCAACATTTACGATATTTCACGTACAGTACAAGATGATAATAATCTCGTACTTACAAAATATTATCAGATTCATATGATGATCCTGGTTCAGTTGCCTAGTAGGCCATTTTGGGTTTGAGGGAAAAAATGAAAGCACTGAAGTTTGTCTTTTGCTTGCTATCTTACGTGCCTCAACGTGGTTAACTGATTAGTGATTATAAAAACTAATTAGACTATCATTATGAGATCATCATGCATAACAACAATCAATGACATCATCATTTCAAGATGGTTGACTTCCTCTGCCTATACCGCTGTAGAAGAAAGAATCAAAGGAGTGCCTCTGACTGCCTCAACTTGCATGAGGCTTGATTAGTAAGTAACATTTGAGCTCACAGAGTCAGGTGAGGCATTGCCCCTCCATGCCTCACCCTGCCTACGCCTATGCTACCAATCAGCCATTATGCTCCCAATTATGCCCATGAATTTCATTATAATAACTTAGCCCCACCAAAAAATGTAAGCCAGTAATTTAGTTATGAAGTTCTTGAGTATTGTGAGCAATAGTAGCTGTTTAGGAATAAATTTATTGAGTGCAAGGGCCTGTTTTTATTGCATTTCTCAACACACTTTTCAAAATTTTCTATCATAGCTCCATTATGCTTACATTATGCTTATGCTTTTGGGCCCTATTATGCTCAAAACTATGCTGGCATAATCCACCAAGGCTAGCCTTTTGTTCCCTCAGAAAAGATAAACGAAGCAGTAGGCTGATAGGAATGTACTTTTCCAAGCTAAGACTAGTATTGATTCTAAGACTCTTAAGAACTCAAATAAAAAGCAGCAGTAGCTTGAAAACAGATTTGGCTTGGAGACACACACAGACAAGACAACTACTTTATAGTATACCCTCACTTCTACGCCTACACGTGGGCTCGGCTAATGAATGACAGATAACACATTTAACTACATACTGATAGTCCTCGCCCATGCTAATCGCTGACGAGGCCAACAAAACATGTATATTACATTATTACTTCTCCTATATGTTGTTTTATTTCCCTAACAGTCCAACCTTTCTCAACTCTCACTGGTTTAGCTGGTCCTACTTCACCAGTTGACAGATCAACCACTGATATTAATAAATTAATACCTACATGTACATGTACACCATCAAACACATGTACCTGTAACGAGAGGTATTTTCATATGTTGCAACTCACCTCCATCATGGTACTTATCAACAAATTCATTTTTTTCACAAGTTTCTATGAAAAATCCAAAAGGAAAATAAAGCCTAGTCCCACCAGCAATTTGTCCAATAGTTTGATGCTGAAACTAAAAATAACAACAACATGCAAGAGGATACACAAAACTTAATTGTACCTCATTAAGATCAAAGGACTGTTCCATTACATGATATACATAATCATATTTAACTAAACGACATCTCTCAATAGGAATATGA
>NW_003549491.1:4154-5831 GCF_000090795.2 Amphimedon queenslandica | reverse complement strand
CCCAAACTCAACTGGGATATAGTATACATGTACATACACACGACATAAAATTATACCAATCAACTTTTGTGTATTAAGCTGCTATATCATATAAAATTTTAATGACTGAATGACATTATTATTAAAATTTACAGATTACGTGGTGACTGTACTTTAATTATAATTTTAGAATTAAATTAATGCTAAGCAGAGCCGCTGTAAAAGAAAAGGACTTGTGACTTATCTAAAGTTGGTGAAATAATCATAAAAATAATAGACATTAGAGGTTGTAGTAGTTTTTACTTTGGGGACTGTTTGCTCTTCTGCTATACATTAGGAACTTAATAATTTTTACATGCAGATTGAATTGCCAACTATTGTGATTAAGAAAGGTTTCCGTAAGGGGTCTGGATTTTATGTTTTTTGTCACAAACCGTCATTGTAAAAAGATTGTGCTAAATTGATTTGTTATTAGGCGCCATATCTAAACTGTCATGTAAGTGGCACCAATTATCCGTAGCTGCTAAGAGTGAATGATCTGATAAAAGGAAAGTTGTAACAAATTCATGTTACAGACAGAAAGCAATTAATGATTTCACTGCTTTTTTGCATAGAAATATAAGGACATGTATAATAATTTTTAGTGTGTCTAACAGTGTTTCTGTTTATGTAACCTGAAGTTTATTGTTGTTTCTTTAGATGAGTTTGAAAATCTTTCTAAACTTGAACTGGATGGCTATGCTACTGTACTCAATCTGCAAACACTTGAAGCAAGGCATTAATTATTCCTCAAAAAGTTGAAACTTTTGTTAAGAAACAGCTTTGAAGACAAATTTTTACATGCATCTGCTGTAAGTCATGTAATCAGATTAAAATTAAATTATTGCATGATGTCATAGGATCAGAATTATGAGAAAAAAAAATTTTTAATTATGGAAGTGCGTCTAGCATGGACGAATAAGTACAGTAAAACTTTACATACTGCTGACGTAACGCAATAACATTGTTAACAATAGGACGTGTACCATACAGAAACTTGCAGGATCTGAGCTGTACAGTAACAGGTCTACGTAACGTTATTGACATTAAGCAGCCGTCACTGTACACTAATGACAAATTAAAGATGATTATAACAATTCAGATGACATGAAATTTATTGCTTTATGATCATGTATCTCAATAGACATTTAGTTTCATTTTGATTGTAAAAATAACAGTGTGTGCATTTAAAATTAGAATTACAAGAATGTTCAATGTCTGAGAAGTGGTGCTAAAATTAAGATGAAAGACTTGTTTATTAAGCTTTTCTTTTATGCTTTTATCAACATCAATAATTGTCTCAAACAAGTTCAGGTATTGTTCACATATTAATTCAAAGTATAGGCCCCCCACACTCAATACCTGTTCGTATGGGATGGAGAACCAGGGCATGACAATGGGGGTCAATTAATACCACAAATAAACCCAGCCAACTAATCTACCCCTAAATTACCTCAATTTGCTAACGCACATTTTTTGGCATCTAGGATTAAACTCAATTAGGGGTTAGATTTAATTAGGGGTTATCTCCATTATGCCGCCCACGCAGTACTTCACAATTAGTCATAAATGAATCATGGGTGAACACAAATGGGCAGGTTGATAACAGGAGGCTCCACCAATACCCACCAAAAAAACGGGCCACCCGAGACCAAGCGC
>NW_003549491.1:0-3211 GCF_000090795.2 Amphimedon queenslandica | reverse complement strand
CCATACTGCAGACTGCCCACATTATAATGGTATGTGAGACCATCCAGACGCCGGTTCAGGGCCGGAAGAACTGCCCCAACACTTCCCCAGTGATCAGGAGTCTTGGGCGGGATGCCTGTTGCTGAAGTGCCCTCATTCTAGCCACACCCCTCAGGACTAGCAGGAGTCTTGGTAATGTAGACAGCTCCCGCAGCTCCAGATAGCCCAACATATATTGAGAATGACGAACCGCCGCCACGCATCCATTGATCGATGAAGGAGCCATGCCCTCCAGGGCCAAAAAAGCCACATAATAGCAGAAAAGAGGCTCCAAGACTGGAAACGGGTGAGGGACCCCATAACTCTGGCAAAAACCATGATATTGCCCCAGCGCTGAGCTGCACGTCCTCTGTGTAGACAAGCAATGCCTAAGGAACAATAGGTCTGAAGCGCCATATCCAACCCTCCGAGGCAGTGTCCACAGTCAGGTCCACCAGCAGATACACCACAAGCAATGGGAGAGGGGAGGGCAGGGGCATCATCTGAGGGTCCTGAGAGAAAAAGGAATGCAATCTGTTACGAGACAGGTCATCAGCTAAATAGTTATCCCTACCCCTTTTGTGCACTTACTCAACCACATGCAGCTGCATGTGAGCTTCAATCAAGCATAAGCACCTAACTATAAGTGGAGCAAGTGAGCCTCCAGAGCATTCCTGCTATTAACAACAGCTACTGCTGCTTCATTATTCGAATAGCGACACAAGCGGGCGCCTGTATGGGTAGAGCCCCAAGTGACCACTGCCTGTAGAACAGGCATCAACGCTTCACTGCAATAGACAGGTCAGACATACACTCTGGCAAGTGTAGTTGAAACCACTTAGCACCACAATATGCACCACACCCCCATGAGCTAGACACTTTCGAAACCACCACTATATCTGGCCTCTGCAATGGAATAAACCTCACTCAATTCCATTGAGACTAGAGGAACTGCCACCAGCAAAGATCAGGAAAAAATGTTCTGTTCCACTGTATGTGGTAATTGTACTGCCATCCTTCTTGCAACAAATTGATGATACGACGCAGAAATGCTCTGCCCGGAGAGATCACCTTAGCGATGTCCAGCAGCTTCCCAATGAGCAACTCCCAAGTCCAGGCGCCAGCACCACCTCTTCTCAAACCAGCCAAGCAACATCTCCTGCAACCTGTCTACTTTCTCCTGGGGGAGCCACAGCAGCCCCTCGGATGAATCAATCTCGAACCCCAAGAAAACGAAGCTAGTGGTATGGCCCTCACACTTGTCCTCCACTAATGGGACCCCCAAGTCGTTAGCAACCGACATTACAATCTCCAGGCTCAGGGCACATTCTGTCGTACCACATGCCACTAGCACAATATAATTGTCTAAATAGTGGTCCACATACTGCACCCCTGCTTGCCAAAAACACCACTCAATGATCAGCCATGGCAGAAAGAATCTTTGGGGCTGAGCACAAGCCAAATGGCAAGGTAGAGTCCACAAATACCTGCCCTTCCCATTTCCAGCCCAGAAGAGGCCTGTCAGCTAGATGTACCGGGATCATTCAATACACTGATTTGATATGAATCTTGGGCATTAACGTGCCGCACCCAAATTAGCTATCACCTCTGCTACCCTGTTAATGGATGTATACTTCAATGAGCAGAGAGCAGAATCTACCCAGCCATTGACGCTCGAACCCTCTGGGAAAGATAGGTCCGTAATCATTCTCCATTGCTCAGAGATATGCCCCTTAGGGACCACACCCACTATATTCATATGCAAAGGATGACAGTCCAGTTTTGAAGCCGGTAGGGGCCCCTGCATCCTGCCCGCAGCCAACTCTTGCGGAAGGTACTCCCCTACCACCTGCGACTGCTGATATGCCAAGGAGAGGTTTGTTGAAGCTGCGGTAAGGATGCATTGCCGTGTAAAGCCGATTCTGAACTCGTCCTGGAGCCCACACAGGACATAGTGGGCAAGCTGCTGATCAGGAAGAGCCTGAAGCATTGCACATCACGCCCCAATGCGCACCACCAAAGTTGACTGGATTCCTGCTGGTACTCTCACCGTAATGCTAGCATAACCCTGGCAATCCAACTCAAGTAACTGAAGCATATACTGATCACTCCTAAGTGATAATAAATTTTCATGAACGAAAGCAAAACAGTAATAATTGGAAAATCATAGATGTAAATGACAACACTATGTTTAATGAGCAGTGCAGTTAAGGGGTTAGGATGTAGCACACTGGGCCATTAGGGGGCAGGAGCTTGTTGCTGGCGTTTCCGGATCTGTGCACACTGGGAAGCTGGGTGCGAATCACACCTGCAATTGTAGCAAATATGGGCAATGCGGCACTCCGTATAACGGCACAAATTGCCCTTGATACTATTGAAAAGCCCACACAATGGGATACTCCCTGTGGGAGCAGGTATGTCGTGCTTCTGTCTCGGTTGCCATTCCTCGTTGCCAAGGGGTACAAACGGGCATTGTGGGTATTGGCTAAGCAGTGAGTACACATCAAACGATTCCTAGCTCTATCAGTGAAGGCCTTGTTATACAGTGTGGCATCAATAATTCCCCAATTGAACGACGCTTGGGCCACAGCCTGTCACCTCATGGCCGCATCGTATGAGACCCAGGCAGTGCCCTTAATGTTACAACTGGCTGGTATGATGGTCCTTAGGTACTGGAACATGTGCTGGGCCATCTCCGGGTAACGAGAGATTTTAACACTAGCCATCAATGAGAAGCACTCTACCCAGACTGTAATCTCTGTTACCTGTGAGCAGTGGGAGCGGGGGATTGGAAGTTGTGCAGCTGTATCCACATAGCGCCAGGCATCTAGAAGTAGCTCAATCATATCCACAAAATGGCCATTGAGAATCTTCTCTGCCGTCTTAGGGGACAATACCCCTCCTCAGTTATTTGACAAATGGGCTGTTGGGAGCTGCTGCTGCGCCAGAGGGAGTTGAGGCAGAGAGATCTTAATGCAGCCACCAGCTATCTGAGTTGTGAATATCGGGGCATGACCCAACCTCGCCGGATCTGGTAGCTGACCCAAGGTACCTGGCAAAGCAAAATTATAGGGTAATGTAAGCCCAGCAGCACAAACAATCAAATAAGCCCATGGCATGAGCCAGCAATCAAGGGATGAAGAGCAGCCAAGCCCACAGCAATAGGACAAGCAGCATACAACAAGCAAAACGG
>NW_003549489.1:1755-5846 GCF_000090795.2 Amphimedon queenslandica | reverse complement strand
ACAGAAATGAAGGTAGGAGGATTAATCATTGCTAAAATCAGACCTCGTGCCACATCCACAAGACTACACTGTGATTATTAAATGCACTCATATAGTTGTATTCTTATTTCATACAAACTATGTTAAAGAAATTGATCCACTCACCCACAGCAGCTGTTATGATAGCAAAAGGAATGATACAGATCCCAACGACCAGGTTATTGAGGAGCATGTTAGAGAGAAAAATGGTTGTTGGTTGCTTCCAAGTCTTTAGATGAGAGGCAGTGAGTATCAGTACTAATGAGTTAGTTATGAGTCCTCCAATCATCTCTGTACCAAACGCAGCAGCTAGCAGTGGGCCATTGATGACATCACTTAGTGTGAAATTATCATTAATATTATCCATCATGAACCACTGTCTTTAATAAAGAAAGAGAGAGAGGGCTAACCTATAACTGATGCTATACTAACAACTGTTCCCATTATAAATATACAATGAATAAACACTTACATTATTCAATTCACTACTCATGTAGCAACAACAATAATATTCTTGATATATTTTTGTGTGTCATTCCACTACAGTGTTTATGCATGTACTGTACAAGTTGTAAAGTTAATGTTTGATGGTATGGAATTTTACTGTCATTATAGAAACAATGTACAGTACAATAAGTTGTATAAGACAAGGGAGATGATGCTTAGTATTGATTTCTAACTTCATGCCATACCATAACTTAATTGGAATTAATTGACTCACACACATGGGCATAATTGGGGAGCGATTTTGGAGCCATTATTTGGAAAAAATCATGGGCTGTAGTCTTGGGTATTTTTAGAATATCGGTATTTTATTTAAATGACTGTAACTTGAAAAATTTAAGTCATAATCAGCTTAAACTTTCTACACAGCATAAATATATCAATATGTATCAGAAATTGTAATTAAAATTTGGGGTCATTGTGGAATCATTTCTTGCAAAAAACCATAGGCTATAGCCTTACTAGTTAGACATTTTTTAGAATTTAGGCATTTAAAAAAAATGGCCGTAACTCAAAAATTCTTAGTCAGAATTAGCTCAAACTTTCTACATAGCATAGGACGTTAATTTGTATTTTAAATATGATAAAATTTGGGGTTGATTTTGGAGACATTTATTGAACAAAAGTAATATTTTTTTAATTTACTGATTTTTAAAATTACCATTACTTGAAAAATTTATTCAGAATAACCCCATATTTTCTACACAGCATAATAACAGCAATATGTACCAGAAAATGTAATAAAAATTTCAAATAACTTTTAAGCAATCAAAAAAAGTTAGCTTTGTGTACTTTTCTGGATTATTTAAAATTAAAATAACATGACATGATCCCTCAAAATCTTTTTATTATACAATAAATAAATAAAAAAATACATTAAGAAACATGCATTACATTACAATACTTACATTAAATACATGAGAGTCTTTTAAAGCTACAAGCTCCTACGAGAGAGAAAATGAAAGAAAGGATAGGAGAGAAATGAGAACAATTAAGTATAAATATACTACTAACTGATGATAATCTACCATCACATTCTGTTCATAGATAAAAAAGACTGAATTAATAATATTTACCTTAATTCAGAGTTTCTGATTTCTAGAAATGTCACCATGTTCAAAACGAGCCCCACCCTTTGCATTACTTTGCAAAGTTTGCATCCGGTTAGCTCAAGGGTTAGCTTGTTCCAACTTCCGAGGCTTGTTCTTTGATCAATGGCAACTAAAACCAGTTCTTGTTCCTCTTCTCTGAGTCTCTTCTCTTCCCCTTTAACTATTGGTAATAATTAACTGTAGTCTTTAATAAATATAATATTATTTTTTATAGATCAACTTATTGATGTACTTGATCTATTAAAGAGATGTGGTTTCCCTCAGACAAGATGGTATGAGCTGGGACTGACACTAGGACTACATAAGGACACAGTAGATGTTTTGGAAGCAATTTTTTCTAGAGATGTATCTAACTGCTTGACAGAATGCCTCTCAAAGTGGTTGCGTAGAGCTGATAATGTTGACAGTAAAGGAGGAGCTACCTTTGACTCACTGTCAGATGCTCTTAAATCTATGAATGAGAATGCTGCAGCTGACAAGTTAGATCAAGAGAGTAAGTTAATATCGCTGATTATATTAGTATTGACTGTGTGTGTGTATTCTATAGAACATAATGCTATGATCAGTGGTAATGATATCAAAGGAACCAATGATGTACACAGTACTGCTACTGGTGAGTGTTACATTACTGAGCTAAAGTATCTAGGTGTACAAAAATTTGTATTTTCAGAGATTGGTGGAGAAATGTAATTTAGAATGTATGATATTTAAAATGTTAAACTATGTATAGAATTCATAATAACTTACAATGATTTCTAAAAAAGCATGATTGCTATAAAACAATTGAAATAATTGCTACCGTCTTTCATGCATGGTAATAGAATTATTATGTTAATGTTATCTAAGAGTATATTATTTTAGCTATAAAATGTTATTTATTATTAGTATATGTAGTGGTAAACAATGTACAATTGGTAAGCACTGTAGTAACAGTTATCATTGCATTACTACTGTTACTATGATGCACAATGATAAGGAATTGTGTCATGAAAACTGCTAATAGTATTTCATAATGAATATTATTACATTATTAATCATTTTCATTTTTCGTCAACAATAGGACCAGCTCCTCCTACAGGTACAAACAAGCCATTGATAGGAGGTCCTCCACTCTCTCCTATTGCATTAATGGACATACCAGATGATAGACCAACAGTATCTGAATTGATAGAATTTCATGAGTTATTGATCAAAGGACAACTGGAGGAGTCTCTACCACTGCTTGATGCTGATACTATGAGAAAGATTAGAAATGCTGTTAATGATCATGAAGGAATGTCTCTTCTTATAAAAGCATTTGAAGAACATGCAACACTGCTACATGAAATGAGAGTAGCTACTGGAAAAATAAAAGGTATAAATGTTTCAAAGAGTGTATTAAAATTAGCTAACGTAATCAGCAAGCATGTCAGTTTTTATTAAATTACTAATTTAATTATTAATTATTAATATTTTATTAATTATTTATTAATAATTCAGTGTTAATAGCAATTACTATTAATAGGTTCATCACAAAAGACACTAAAGTCTCCTCCCCTAGTAGCACCTAAACCAAAATCATTATCACAAAGGGGACAATCTCAACCATTGACAACAGCAAAAGAACCATATCCATTTTATCAAACCACACAACCTCCACCAACAGCGCCTAAACCATGTCAACGATCAACAACTGCACAACCTTCACCAAAAGCACAACTTCCTCCAACAACTGCACCTAAACCACACCGACCATCAATAGCTAAAAAACCTCCACCACCAGCACCTAAGCCAAGACAATCTCAAGATTCATCATTAGCTCCACATGATCCAACAGCAACAGTACTGCAAGATAAGGAGGGGAAGAAAGATCCATCATCATTCAGACCAATGGAAGGATCAATGTCACCAGAATACATTACAATGAAAGAGATGTTAGCTGATCTTGTTGATCTGTTGGCAGGAAATGCTCCAGTTATTTCACGATTGAATAATCATCTCTTTTCTCTTGCTGTCATACCTCAAGATGTACATAATGCTGTTGCTAATCCTTATCTTACTCCAAATGAAAGAGCTACTCGACTCATCAATTCATTATTAACTATCATACAAACTCATTCTAATCCTAACAGTGTGTTCTCTTCTCTTATTATGTCACTTCAGAAAGTGGGACTTAAGAACATGACATCTAAACTGATGAAAAATTTAAGTAAGATTCAATTGTTTATACCTCTAATTTTATTTATTTTTTTAACAATAGAAATGAAAGGTGGTCATGTTGATCCTAATCTAGAGCAGCAACCATCAGTCAGTGAGGGACCACTTCAACCAGTGGATGTCACTGCACAATCTCACACACTACAACCAACAATCACTGGATCACAATCATCTACTCCTACTACTGTCATTGAGCTCAGTTCAAAGAGTGAAGTTGCTGCCAATATTAAAAGTCTTCATTCTCGTTTTGCATCTCTTGAT
>NW_003549489.1:0-1381 GCF_000090795.2 Amphimedon queenslandica | reverse complement strand
CAGAAAAAAAGACAATAAAAATTTTGACATTTCTCTCCATGAATCAATTAAAGCTGGTGATAGTTTTGAAGTATCAATGCTACTGCAGTTAGGAGCTGATCCTAACAGTAAAGACGAGAGAGGAAAGAGTGCAGTAGAAATAGCTAAGCAAGGAGGACACACTCAAATAAAAGAAATACTATTAACTGGTGGAGGTCAGTTATTTGATACTAATATTAATACACACACATAATATACCATTAATACAGTAAACCCTCTATTAACAAACACTCTCTATAGTGTACACCTCCTAATGGACAGCACCTAGTGTACCAATTACATTCCTTACTGTATAAAATAACCTCCACATAAAGGACACCTCTGTATAACAGAGACACTTTCGCGTCCCATTGTATAGAAGTACCAGTGATTGAGTTTGACAATAAAACTTTATAAAAAAAGTCACAAAAACACAATAAAAATTACCAAAAATCATAGTCAGTATAACTGTAAGTTATCATATAGAATCTTCAGCTCTAAAGAAAGAGAAAGAATGAAAAGAGAGAGATATCATTTAAATGCAAAAATTCAAAAAAGATGTACTATATCCCAACTGAGTCTGACCCAAGAAAAACTGAAATAACTTTTTATAGGAATGTGGGATAAGGATGAAACTTTCACAGGTTCTTAGTCGCCCAATGCCATCACAGGATCTCAGGTCTTGGATCTCTCAGCCCTTGGGAACCCTGAGAACCGGGTTCTCCCTATAAACCCGATGGCATACCAAAATGATGATTTATGACAATTTGTCTGTCATAGTTTACATAAGAACATGTAGCTAGTCATTTGCCCAAACTGATAATTCTTCTTTTAAAAAGCTAACAGAGCAAGATCTTTCAATAATGATGACCTTTATGAAGACTAGTTGACTCCAGCAGCTATTGTACTGCTTATCAGAACAAACAAAACCCATTTAAGAGTGACATACAGGCCAACCATGCAGCTGTATAATATCAGCCATGCTTCTATGAATATCATTATAAGACATCATTAGTGATGTATGGCTACATATTTCAAATTCCAAGCAGCTGCTGTCAAACTCAGTTGGGATATAATATAATTACCAGATACATGTATATGGTATATGCTTACATTAGCTTGTGCTTTGAAGTTGACTAGCTGGCATAATGGACCAAGGACTATAAAAAGAGAGAGAGAAAGAAAGAGAATAAGAATGAGAATGAAAGAGAAAATGAGAATGAGAGTGATGAAGGGAGAGAGAGGGAGGGACAATAATTATTGATTACAATACATTAATAAAACGTACAATTGATTTTTGTTTACTGTCACATGATAAAAGATAGACCACACCCATTCCATCCTAGCAGCTGTAATGACTTAC
>NW_003549487.1:2717-5854 GCF_000090795.2 Amphimedon queenslandica | reverse complement strand
AGGGGGTGGGTAGTAACACAAGATTTATTTTATTGCACAAGCAGCCCCAGCTAGTTAAGTGCTATATGGTATTATCACAAAAATATTTATACACCACCAGGATAAAGCACTATAAATGTAGTATATTGATTTATGCATATATGGTGATGTATAAGCTACTCATAGGTGTAGGAATAGGGGAGGCTGGGTAGCCATAGCCCCCCAATAAAATCCTTAACAGCTAAACTTCTCCATTTCGCTTCTATGTAATGTATGCAATCCAACTCACGTCTTTAAAACCATATTCTGCCGAGTAAGTGAAGATATTTAATGAGTTATGCGTTTCCTTTTTTTGCAAACAACTTTTAGGTTTTGATTTTTTTGGCCCCCAAATAGTTTTTTGACCTTTGTCTTTTGTGATTTTTTGATCTCTTTTTGTGGCGCCTTCAAATTCCTGTTGGTTATTGACGTTTGTCACAGTCTGAGCGGGTGGGCTCCATCATGTCACAAGTTCTGTTCGTAGTTTTCAGCTTAATATCTAAGCCAACTAGTCAGAATGAGAGTGTGATGCATATGAAGATGACTCGGTACTCACATGAGACTGCTTTACCACGTTTTTTCACACTTCTAGACTGAGCCGCAAGGGCCACCATCCTATTCTCTTGTTGTAATCATTGAATTATCTAAGTGTTATCATAATGAGTATAATAGCAGCCTGTCTAATCCTCATCTACAAGTGGGCTCAAAGTGGGCTGAAAATGATATGTTACCTATAACTTGCCTACTCCGGCTGTATCTGATGTACAGGCACGTCCCATTTGGGTGCTACTCGCCCTCATGGTCGGCGTCTGTAAATCATATACAGCCCTCCTAGGCATGTTATACCTTGTATATATCATTTTGAGTGGGCGGATCACGTACGCATTCACAGTAGCTAGCAGCCTAGCACATGGAAAGAAGAAAAGATGGCTACCTCAACAAGCAGCAGTCCTCATTCTTCAAAAAACTTAAAAGGAGCATCACTTAAGCTTATAAATGAAGTACCATGTAGTTGTCAAGGAATAAAAGAATCCAAACCTGCCTAATTCTGATAAATTAGGATTTATATACTCAACACTCAATGGGCTATGGTCAACTACAGACAGTAGCTGGTGGCTGTGCCATTGTAAACAGTTTTAGACAAGTGATGGCAAGCCACCTGAGGATTAGTCTCCCATTTTCCAGCCTACAGTCATTGGTATGGACCCCCACCATCCACCCCAATGACTGTAAGCTAGAGAACAGTCGGGCTAGCAAGACTGCTACCTGAGAATATTTTGATGCCCGAGTGCTCTGTTGAATTACTGATTACAGGCTTCCATTGAGCTTATATATTTTTTTTTATTAATCATTATATAAGTTACTTTTAAAATTAACATCTAGTGCCTCTTTAACAGATAAAACAGTTCCGTGTGGTTAGCTACATGCAACAGTATCATATATACAGCACCTGTGCTAACTGTGATCTGCCCAATCAAGGGGATACACTGACTTACATTCAGGAGCAGGTTGATCAGACACATATTAGAACCATTGTTGTGTGAGTACCTGATGTTAGTAGAACAGCTAGTGTATTTTCATGAATTGAACTGTATTACTACACACTTTGCTACCTATAAAAATTGGTGATTTTTTATTCAAGATTGCAAGTCTTTCATGGTATATACCGCATCCATACAGATAGTTAATTTCATTTTGGTGTATATACATGTTACTTTCATTTTATTAACTATAAATAAATTGATTTTAATTAGATCATACTTACCTTAAATTATTCCACAATTTTAGGTTAATTTACAAAATTTTTTATTGTCATACAAACAGTAAATTATGCAATACTCTGGCATCAAATTTAAGAAACTGAAAAAGCCTCAAGTACTTAACTGCAAGAGTACATAATTCACAGAGAGTGTCTAACCGCATTAAAGTAGCTGAAACATGACCGCTTAAAACTTAGTCACGTGAGACCAGAAGCATGGGTGTACCTACTAAAAACACGTTTAGATGTTAGCATAAAGAACATTGCAGAAAACTTGAAGCTTTACTCATCATACTAGTACACTTTATAATGCTGCTGAAGTCTGATATGCAGTACTGCTATAGCAAAGGCACCAAAGCGGCTAGTAAACCTGGTTGAGCAAACTTAGCAGCCATTTTTTTCTACTCAGCCACACCCAGTATGTGGAAATGCCCAAAGATGCACAAGAAAAGACTAGCCGGTGATGTTTTAGCTATTATAGTACAGTTAGACACTGTAGATTTAGTACTCTTGCTGACTGCTAAAGTTCATGTCAGAATCTATACGACTATGTTCCTAATTGTTTAAGGTCTATTGCTGAACTGAAGCGATATTCAGAGGATAATAATGGTGATTGCACTTTGGCTAACATAAAAGTAACCTGTCCTTAAAAAGTTTTAGTATTTCATAGCAATTAATTCTCTTACTTAATTTTAACTTTATTTAATATAAATAAGGCTGCTGTAAAGAAACTTTATAGTGCATTTGAAATAGAAGAGCAGTTTCATGTTTAGAAAGGTATATTCTAATTTAGGAAAACATGAAATTTATACTCACGCTAGTTATAAAGACAGAGTCAATGAGAAGGTTGTTTCGAAACAATTAAAGCAACTCTCTTCAGAGTACTCTGGAAAATACAATAATCAGCAGATTACAAGTGAATTAAAGTAATTCATCAAAATGTCACGTTTACTGTAATTTAGAATGCCTTTATTGTTATTTTGAGTCAACGAGGCATATTTTCCTTGACGGCTGTGTTGAAAAAAAGAAAGCTAATGACCAAAAGACTAAAGTAACACGCAAAAAACAGTATGACATCAGCATTTTTATTGCTATAATCTAATGTGCAACAATTGTAATTGGACCATGTTATGACCACAGCCTGTGGTTAAGGGAGAAAACCTGATATTTTTTGTTAAAATTATACATGTGTATTGATCAGTTTTCTAAACTTACTGCAATTGCTTCATTATTAGTGATGGGCGCTACCAGATATTTCTATTTTGGTTTGATACAGAGTACTTCCATTGAAAGTATTGATGGTAGTTCCGAGTATATGTCAATACATTTTCAGATCTTGACATTTTTACTGAAAAAATGA
>NW_003549487.1:0-2707 GCF_000090795.2 Amphimedon queenslandica | reverse complement strand
AGTTAATAATTGTAAAATGAATAAGTGACTAAATGAGAACATATTTAAGTGATTAGGGAAGAAAGTGAATAAATTATAATAAAATGAAGAAAAGTCTATAAGCTTTTTAAAAAAAAAAAAAGTAAATCAATGTTCCTTGGTTTTAGTCTATTTTGTCTTTTTGATACCAAGTGCCCTGACTTAGAAAATAGCCTTCTGATGGAGCAGAGGAGCCAGGTATGCATAAGTACTTTTTTGCACTCTGCATGAGCCTTGGAAAACCATGTTGATTATCTTTCCACCAAAGCAGTAGATTTGAGAAATTATTGGTTCCTTAAAGCGTCTCCTAACTTCAATGATGGCCTCTGTTCCTGCAGTTCCGTGAGACATTGATTCAAAACTATCCCACAAACTTTGTGTGCCGGCCTCTGAGCTATTTTCAGTTGCTTCAGTGATTTCACGAGCAATTAATCGAGCTACTGCATTTCTTATACGTGAAACAGCAAAATCAGAGGCTGCAGGGCTGGAGAATTGTAGCTTCTTGAAGCGAGGGTTCAGAAGTGTAGTAGCAGCAGTAACATAAGCTCCCTCAGTAGAAGAAAAGCGGCTTGCTAACTCAGCAGAGATATTTGCCGCTAAAGGGAATTATCATTGAAACTGACACATACTTGTCCCCAAATATAATTAATTTCTGTTGCCTCTAGAAAGTCTGCAGGACAATGAGGCAATTTGAAATGAGTTCCATACCTTTATTTTTCAGACAAAGATGGTTGTGCCCAAGTAGACACAAGGCAATTGTGATACTTTCCAACTGGTCATGTATCCTGGTAAACATCAGAAAATGTTAGTTCCATCTTGTGGATGCTTCTTGTACTAGTTTGTGGTCTGAAACATTTAGCTGCTTCTGGACTTCTTTTAATTTTTTGATGACAAGTAAAAACAATGTCTTTGCTCCTCTGCTGTAGACTGCTTATATCTGACTCCCGTTTGATGGAATTTTGAACAACAAATTTCAATGAATGTGCAAAGCATGGAAGATGCCTCAATGCCTTTCTTCCAATAGCTGAAACCATGTTGCTGGCATTGTCTGTAACAACACAGACCACTTTATCAGTAATCTGCCAATCAGTTGTCACCCTTTGTAATTCACTGGCATTATTATCACCAGTATGTGCCTCTGGAAATTCAAATGTCTTTATTACAGATGTTTTGAGTTCCCAGTCCTTAGAGTCGTCATACAGCAGTATGCTTTTGTTTGCAGTAATTTCCAAATATTAGTAGAGATAACCACATGCTCTACAGTAGCCAGTTCACTCATTATTTTGCTTCTGAGGTTTTGATATGTATCTGGAAGCTTTTCATCACTGTTTGACGACTTGGAACTAGTCAAGAGTGTGAACAAACACTTTAAAACCTGTATCTTCAACTACAGAGACATGTTGTAGATCTGTAGCAATCATTTTGATGAGAGCATCATCTATTGCACCTTATTTGCTGATTCCTTAGGATAGTTCTGAGACTGCTCAGTAGATCATGTAAGTGTTAGTTGAACTTCTTTTGGCTCACCATGTTTCTTCTTTTCTGCTGCAATTTGTGCTGCACATTCTTCATGCTCTTTGCTGTTTAGTTTTTAGATGTTTTAGTAGATTTCTGGTGTTTCAATGAGCTTGTTTAATTTTAGTGCGACAATCTTTGACCATACATGTAGCTGTCTTCTATCTTTTTGAAGTAGTTCCAAACTGATCTTTTAGCCATAGCAAGCACTCCTCTGATATTCTTGTACACTAAATGACTCTCAAAGACTCTTCTATTTATACTATTGCTTTAAGAGCATGATGGCGCATAAAATGATTGTGCTATGCTACATCATGCAGGCATGATGGTGCAGCAATTTTAAGCAACAGGCAAATAGGCTACTTTACAATGCCATTTAATTATCAGCTACTAAGAATAGAATGTGACATGCTTAGGTAATCATTAGTAATCATTAAAAGTTATAACGGTTAATTAATGTTAAGTGTGTGGTTTCCAGGATTTGGTACCAGTAAGTTAAGCACTGGAACCACGGAACCAGATACTTCAGAACTGATACCGTCCATCACTATTCATTATATTCTAGCTTGTATCTATTTATCATGTATGCTTGAGTATTATTGTCATTTAAAGCATGATTAATAAGTTTACTGTAACCAACCCTATCCTATTGCTAGTGCATTTCATAGTTTCATTTTATAGCTTCTTAATAGATGTGAAGCTGTATTGAAAGGGACAAAGAGAGAAAATACTAGAAGAAAATTAATTACAACATGATGTCATTAGAGATCTCTGATGATGATGGTGTTGGCAATATAGTTTATAAAGTACACTCTCCAGCTTGGAGATCAGCAGGTTGAAACAAATGATGTTTATAATGAGTTTTATGAGTCACTATTATCTACATGTAACTCTAAGTAGCTTAATTAAGAGACTAGATTCTCGTATTGAGAAGAATATTGCTTCAGAACCAAACCGGGGAAATGGCTTCCTTTGTCACTAAAGAATAGCCAGTTAACCTTCAAATAAGAACGCTCAATTTGATGCACCTGCATGGTCCCTCTTATGCAAAGGTAAAATTGGAATTGTAATTTTTTGTCATTATTTTTGTGGGGCCAGAAAATCGAAACCCATATGTTGTGTCTCCAATAATAGATAAAAGAGGAATACTTATATTTTTCAAAATTCTTATTCT
>NW_003549486.1:2114-5854 GCF_000090795.2 Amphimedon queenslandica | reverse complement strand
ACATGATACATGTACAGTATAGTCTCTCTTAATGGACACTCTCTGTAGCGTACACCTCCATTTAACGGACAGCATCTAGTGTACCAATTACATTCCTTACTGTATAAAATAACCTCCACATAAAGGACACCTCTGTATAACAGAGACACTTTTTTGCCCATAAGTTTCCATTATATAGAGGCTAGCCTGTATATATTTTTATTATTCTTATTGTTGTTGTTTATTGTTGTTGTTTATTAGATGACTCATATGATATTGCCTACAATGCTGGAGAGAGGTAGAGGTGCTATTATCAACGTATCCTCAGCTTTAGGTGATGCTCCCCCTACTCCTCTATTAGCCGCTGAAGCTGCTTCAATGGTGGGTGTGGTTGCTAGTTATTAATGGTTATTAATGTTTATTGATAGAGTTTTGTGACAATGTTAGGACGAACCCTACACGATGAGTATCATCATAAAGGAATCACTGTACAGGTAATATCAACTAATGTATTAATGTACAGTCAATCCTAGCTGTCTATTCCGGACACCTTGGGACCCAATAATACCCTAGCTCCTGATTATGAACCTGTCCTTATTTCAGAGGTTCATTAATACACATTACTATTGTATTGGGACTGATACTACCCCTCCTCATTATAGAGGTGTCCTTATTTTAGAGTGTCAGGAGGTTACATTTGTATACTGTATTCCTTTGATAGAAACAAATGTATTTTTAACAGAACAGAATAATAATCATTGTTATTGTTATTAATTTATACTAGACATTGACACCACTTCCTCTATCAAAGGATAATTCATTTGTCAGTCCTTCACCAGAAGTGTATGTAAGACACGCATTAAGGACACTGGACTATAGATCAAACTGCTGTGGATACTGGATACACGCCATCATAGTATGAATAATTATTATATTAATTATATACTTGTATAAATGATTATTATTATACTGTATAGTAATTAGTAAGCTACTGTATAGCTAGAAAATTTGGAGTGCTAAAATTTGGCGAATTGACTCTAAAAGAGGTTTGGAGGTTAAAATTTTGGTGAAATTTTAACTCTGTGTATGCTTCTATGGAGCCTTATCGAATTGGAGACTAAAAATTTGGTGAATGGACCTCAATTCACTGAAGTTTACTCCACCAAATTTTCTAGTTATAACAGTATTTGTGGTCTAAAATATTGTGGATCCATCCAAATATTTGATATATTTGTATTATTAATATTTAATATTTGTAATTTTCTACTTTTTGGCCACAGAAGATTCTCACTATACGGTAGATGATAATATGATAAATAATATCTTCTATTTTTAGAATTATGTGTATCAGTTGGTTCCTGCTAGGCTGTGGGTGTGGTTCATGTCTCAGCGTAACCAAAGGATGAGGGAGAGGCAGTTAACAGTTGGAGCGAGGGAGAGGGGCGGAGTCACCTTCAGTAAGAACAGGAGTACTGTTAGTTTTGCTATCACTACAACACCTCCTGATGAAGGTATGAGTACATGTACATGTTTATCTCCTGGGGCAATATTAATACACTTAAAAGTCACGTATTTAATAATTAATTGTAGGTACATGTACATGTATTTGCATGTAATTAAAATTAAGAATTCACTCTTAACCATTTTTGCGAAATACCCTGTACAATAGTACACTATCTTTGGCCTGATTTTTGAGCAACTTTGAAATTCATTAAAGCATCTAATTTTGATTGAAATTAGCCCAAACTACATGTATATACCCAACATAAGAACATGTATGCGCATCAGAAAATTATAATAAGATTTCTTCCTAACTATTACTAGTATATACAGCTAGTGAGGCTGGCCAAAGACCTGAACTGATCAGAAACTATTCAAGAGTTGCTGTAATGCCTAGTGTAGCTGAACAAGAATCTAATAAATGAACTTTTATTATTATTATTATTATTATTATTATTGTCATTGTTGTCATTGTTGTTGTTGTTTTTCACTTGTGTTAATGAATTTTCATTGTGCATGAGTTAAAGGTCATTTTACAATCTTGCTTTCACCTTATTAAACACTTAGATGGTGAGTAAAAGGTGTTGAAACGTTACAACAAGCAAAGTACATGTATAGTGTGAAGAGTTCCTTCATTATTAATGTGGGATAATTAGCATTTTAATAACATGAACATCAACTGATGATAACTGTTGTAGTCTCACATTGCTAGAGTCTGCCCTCCAGGGCTACACAAGACAGTAACCATAAGGACAATATTTAACCTGTGTGCATTATGTACACTGTTAGTCTCATACATTGTGTATGTGTGTGTTTGTGTTTGTGTAATTCAGTGATCATTATAGCTACTAACAAGATACATGTGAGGTGTGTGTGCAGTGTTAGTTTGCAATAGGTCATAGAGTCAAGAGATGTCTGAGCTCAAATTGCTGTTGGTTTTATTATCTATAATTTTTCTGTCAGTGGATGGAGCTACTGGTACAAGTAAAATCTTAGAAACTGAATCATTTTATAACTTCTTGTAGTCACTACAGCAGCAGTTCCTATTTATGGAACAGAAACATTTCATTGGGGAGCAGATGTACATGGAGATGAACTGTCTTGGTATTGGCTGATAGATAATGCTGTACTAACTGAATCCATTGCACAACAAAGAGAAATAACAGTTACTACTATTACTATTATAATTAGTAGTGACTTCTCATTAGTACTGACAGCACTGACAATAAATGCACTACCCATTAATGATAGGTTGAGATTAGATTTTGTAGGTATTTCTTCTGATTCTTCTTATCAATATTATGCTATGAGTATACTGCTACATATCACAGGTCAGTAAACATGTGGTATATTTTGCTGGGGAATTTGTGTCACAATGTCCTTATACAATGTAATGTGTTAATAGGTATATCACCAGTGGAAGATATTCAGTATAGTTTTACGACAAATAATTTATTATTAATAACATGGTCACCTCCTACTTTCTTCTCTACTGATATACCTCAAGGATTACCTGTTAGCTATCAAGTATTAGTTACTGATGAAGATGGAGATTCAATACTGAATGCAACTACTACTAATGCCAACATTACAAATCCTGATGTCACTGAATGTGATACGTTTGATATCAGTATAACAGCTCTACTGGCTCAATATACTTCAATGAATAATACTATCAGTAATAATGGAAGTAAGTGAATGAATGAACATTATAATGACATCTCTCATTACTGATAGGTTATGCTGTTAATATTACAATTAATAAAGATAATTTTATAAGACCTAATGTGACTATTGAGGTAAATATGAATTAATTTAATAATGTGCTTCATTGTTTGTCATCAGTTAAGTTGTCCTCCTTCACAATCCAACACTTTCCTAACTATTACCAGTGACAGTACTGCAGTCATTGATCAGTACACATTCACTGGTACTGATGAGTCTATTAATGATATACGTACATTAATACCATATCATCAATACAATTATACTGTACGTGTATTTAACTTAAGGAACAAGCTCCAGTATGAGACATACACCATCATCAGTAAGTATATAGCTACTATTATATTTATTAATATTCATTTCTTTCTCTCAGCTACATATCAGGTCATTGGTCTCTACATTAACAATACATATACCAATGGATCAGTTAGTGTACAGTGTATATATCAACTAGTATCAACTGATGATGGATGTCATGTGATATTTACTGATACTAGTAATGGAAGGAATGAACACTTTAATATAACTTGGATCAG
>NW_003549486.1:0-1178 GCF_000090795.2 Amphimedon queenslandica | reverse complement strand
TAGTTAATTTATTAAAATATTACTATTATTTGTATTTTGTCCAATACCTGAACTGATCAGAAAAGTATTCAAGAGTTGCTGTAATGCCTAGTCTAGCTGAACAAAAATCTAATAAATGAACTTTCAGTAATATTATCATCATTGTCATAATTGTTCTTTTATTACTGCTATTATGTTATCATTGTTGTTGTCATTTTATTTTGTTGTTAATAATTTCAAAACAAAAGGGTTATTCTGCATATTAAGTTAAACGTCATTCTTTTATAATCTTGCTCTCACTTTATTAAACACTTTGAGGTGAGTACAATGTGTTAAAAGATGAAAATATGCAAAGTCATCAGTAATGTGAAGAGTTTGTTATTATTTAGTTGAATAGTGCAATAGAATGTAATAACATGATCATCAACTGATGATAAACAATCCTTAACATTCAATGCACTGTTGATCATGCACTATGAGCCATTAGGACAATATACACTGTGTATGCATGTGTAAATTTGTTCATTCTAGCTGTGTTATATTAAGTACTTCTATTCTTGATTATAGCTAGTAATAAGATATGGTATGTGTGAAAGGTGTGGGAGTGTTACATTAAGTCATAGAGTCAAGAGATGTTTGAGCTGGTGCTATTCCTTTTGGTTTTATTATCTACAGTCTATCCATCAGTGGATGGAGCTGGTAAATTGTAAATCAGTTATGAATTGAGTCATGTGATTTTAACTTCTTTCTAGCCATTACAGTGCCTCCAGTATCAGTAACAGTTCCTCCTTTGACTACAGCAACATTTACTTGTGAAGGAACTGGAGATATATTCAATTGGTTGATAGACAGTGGTACACTAACTGACTCCATTAAACAACAAAGACAAATATTAGTCACTACTACTAATAGTAATAATACTAACTTCTCATCAGTACTGACAGTTAATGCTATACCTGCTAATGATGGACTGGGAATTAGCTGTGAAGTTGTTACTTATAATCCATTTATTAATCGTGTTGTAGCAAAGTAGTGTACTAACTATCAGAGGTATGGTATGTCATTAATAATGCTCTTACAGTGCAATGTGTTAATAGGTATATCATCAGTTGAAGATCTTCAATATAATTTTACAACAAATAATTCATTATTCATCACATGGGCACTTCCTATCTATTTCTCCAATGATGTTCCCATTG
>NW_003549485.1:4313-5857 GCF_000090795.2 Amphimedon queenslandica | reverse complement strand
TCATAAGGTATACACATATACATGTACATACACATATACATGTACCTATTAACTTCAGGACTAGTACACAATGAGGTATGGTCCAGAATATAGGATGTACTTGATTAGAACTTATAACAATCACATAACCAAACGTCAAGTGACCCTAATAAAAAGAGATCCATCAAAGTGTAAGGATTAGCTTCATCATGGTAACTAGCTGTCTTGATAAGCATTCCTTACATTACAACAATGACTCTAGCAATTAAAACTGACCACAAAGCTACATGTACATTGTATCATTGCAATGTATAGCAAATTAACATAATAAAAGTACAAAAAGCATAATTATGTCAGAAATGGCCTTATACTCTGGAATATTAATATTCATACCAGCAAGAAAATCCTACTAACAGTAAACAAACAACAGCAAAGTATATCAGTGTGCATATTAAAATATATATGTATTTGGGCTTTTGTACTATGGTAACATACCATAGTAATGATCCATGTAAGTAATAGAGAAACTCTCCCTTTTCCAAATAATAAAAAAACACAATAGACGAGAATGACATCCAACAAGAAATGCAAAGAGGCAGACAAGCCTGAGAAAAGAATTACACACACTCAGTAATCAACACATTGAACAACATTCCTCACCGAAAACATACTGTAGCAAAGCAAACCCACCAACAGCACAAATAATACTCTACAAATAAAAGAATTAATAGTATATAAGAGGCAAGCAGGGCCTACCTGAGTGTTCTTTGAGGCATAGGGTATTATGAGTGGACGATAAATAAATGCCAGCGGGTAAGCTAAAATAGGAAGAGGTCAGTAACTTGCTGATATTATAACTATCTTGTACTTAATAAGAGTCCAAAGAGAAAGCGTGCTGCTGGCTCTGGAATGCTTAAAACTTCAGCAATGATCTCTACCACCATGTTGAGATGAGCTGCCAAACACGTGTCGTGGGTGGTAGGTGTGGTGAGTAAGTTTACTCCCACGTATGTTCATTGATTGGCTAAAACTAAACTTCTTAGTGTACCAAAAATTTAATGATGAACATAATATTGTATTAGTCTGACCTACAGTGACTAGTCAAACCATACAGTCCTGAGCCTACAATCATTGGAATACTAGACTATAATAAATCAGGACTCATACAAAGAGATGCAGTTGCATGCTGCATGGACTATAATAGCTGGAGTCAGCCTGGGGAATGGTGATTATTAGCGACATCATAGACACTTTATAGCGGCATATATATGTACAAAAAGGAGAGCATTCATTTTTGTTTCCATTGTCCCACTAGGATATTTATAATGTAAAGTACATTGTAAATCTAATTCTAAGTACATTATAAGTTCCACTACCTGAGGCTGATTACATTTTGGTGTTCATCGTCTAGTATTTTCAGAATGTCAGACAGTAGTGTAATGTGAAAACTGAATAGAACTGAACTGCACTAATTTGGTACACATCAACAGTAGGTGTACCAAAAATGATACTACTAAGATAACAACAATGTATATACACAAAGCGGAACATTTTTGTCCCCATTG